>NC_056735.1:425887788-426015288 GCF_019279795.1 Protopterus annectens
GGAAAAATGACAGCACGAATACAAAAAAAGTGGTAGGGATAAGGATACAGTTCTGTACTATTGTGAATGTATTCATAATGGTGCAAACATTTGCTTAATACAGCCTCACCTGGTGGGATTTAGACTTTGCATTTGTATATAATTAAGGGTTTTGTGTCACCTAACCTCTGACTGTTTTTTTTTCTTTTTTATGCGATGATAACATGCATGCTGTCATTGTTGTGTTGTTTAACTGATAACTACATCAATAGTTTTTTTTGCGTGTGACTGGTGCATATATTATTTTAGGTTCAGCAAGATACAAAACCAGGAATGGAATCAAGGCAGAGAAAGAATAATTTTAACCATGTGTGGAACTGCATCCAAATGGCAGATCTTAGGACATACAGCAAATGCCTTTATGGAAAAGGAGGGCCGAAACAAGCAAAGAAGGCCAGGAATCAAGTGATAATTGATATAAATACTGTTGGAGGAAGGAACCACACAATAACACAATGCAAGAAGAAGGTGAATGATATGGTAGGAAGTGCCACAGCAATACCTCTCAACCTCTCAGTGCAAGACATCTGGACAAAGCCAGAAATAATGGGGCAACAAAGGTCAAAAAACAGGGACAGATTTTAAATATTGCTCCTATAATCATAGAAAGTTGTTAGAATAACAGGTATTGCATTATTATCTATTTTCTGAGGGGTATGAAGTCTGAAACTCAAAGGTCTGCCATTATTTAGTATTATTTAATGACTTCAATCCTGGTTGATTTGCTAGAAAACTGCAAATTTAATGAGCAGCAGACCAAAAATATGAGGCAAAATCTGGACATTCTGCAAAAATCTGGACAGTTGAGAGGTATTGCCAAAGCCATGGCAAAGCAAAATGCAATTGTCCATAGCAGTACTGCAGGTTCCTCCTACACTTATCCCTTTAACACCAAATGAGGAATGGCTCCTCTACATTCATGGGGATGACTACCACACAGATGCTGATGGCACTGGACTAATCAGAGGTGAAGTGGGCACTGGTTATTATCAACATCTGTAGCTGCAACACATGTCTGTTCAGGAAGTTTGGTTTAAAAACAGTAGCATATACTTATTTAGAGAACTAACTGCTGACATGGAATGATTATACTAAACACATAAGAATTACTATTAATATGAGAATCCTCCACTTCTGCACATAATGACAATGAAGGCAGTGGGCATGGTAAGTGGTCTCCATACCTTCTTGCTCAGCATACAGCAATGCATGCTATTTCTTCAATAGTAATGGATTTGATTTATTTTTTACAGGGTCAGCAGCAGAAACAATCAGTCCCACTATACTAATACATTTGGATTATATCAGGACAATGGCTGTTGATGATAATGATGATGATAGCATATTTATGAAGCAACTTGAGGAAAATGGCATGCAGTCTCCAAGTTTAATGGCAGAATCTGACATGCAACAGCACGCTAGTTACTCTGCAGGAAGTGATGGTGCATCACAATGTCAAGCACATATTGACATGACTCTCATGCTTGTACAGGAAGAAAACGCATACACCTCTATACCTGTATCTCCAAACCCAGATGAACACTTTCAAAATGATGCCAGAAGTTCAGAGGTAACAGTGTCTACAGTGACACGTTTAAAAAGGGAAGCCAGCATATGAATGTATCAAAAGTACCCCAGGGAACGCATAAAACATTGGCTGCCCAGTAGCAATAGTATAATATTGTTAGGCCTCAAAACACTGTCAAGAGAGAGGGGGGTAGCTAGAAATGGTCAGAATCCTGTAGAGTGTACGTGAGGATTTCCAGCACTGTGAGAAAGTGGCAGAGAGTAGGGATAATGCCATGATCACAATGGTGTGTAGCATGGTAGCACACCAAACATCTGTGACCATTTTCATTGGTACATTAGTTAGGATTTACCAGACTCAAGTAGGAGTCAGTCTTGGAAGGTAAAAAGGATGGGGCACTGTCCAGACAATTTGAGGCTGATCACATGAGACTACAAGTGCTTCTCAAGAAAGTACTGTAATTACTATTGGGGCCAAGCATAACAGATTTTATACAGACCATGTCAGTGTTCATCTACACCTAGCAGAATCTGTCATTCAAGGTCCAAGTCCCAGTCCCATAACACTGTCAAATCAGTATCTGCAAGATCACCCACATCAAGTAGATCACAATGTTGGCCCAAATAACCATTTGGCTCTTATGACATCCTGTCTTCAAAATCACTTCATTACCTAGTCTATTTTTAGGAGATGTGTATGACACATTTGACTTTGACGTATTGTGATTCAAGTCTGACATTTTTGTTACTTACAATTTGACATTCACACAGGGGTGCCAATGTTTAACTTAAAGGTAAATAAGTTAAATAAACTAAAAAAATGAGTCTATGCTTAGCACACTTTTCAAACTGCATGCACTTCATTCCTATTACGGTATTGCTTAAAACTTCATAGAAATGTGAAAAGAAAGCTGTAAATCATTACATAAGACTGCAGTGAATAACACCATTATTGCTCTCTGCATTACCATTGTTACAGCTGAAAATTTCCTACAACTTAAAAATAGTAATATGCAAGTATTCAGAGAAACACTAACTAAAACTTAAAGATTAAAAATGAGTATCCTGCCATGTAAACAAACACTGCTGCCACTTCACCCTTACTACTGTGCAAATGATGATGATGTTTTTGTCTCTGAGGTGTAAAATTATTGTACCTAATCAAATGAAATAATTTGATGTGCAGTACTTTAACAGGGAGTATTAAGTCAATTGAAATATATAATAGTCAAAACTGAGGAAAACACTGCATCATATATAAAACAATGTGATACATTTTTATTCAGTTGCAAAGTATGAACTTATGTTAAATACTGAAATAACACCTTTTATTAAGTATACCATGTCAGAACACTCAGAATGTGCTTCCTTAGGCATGCCTCCTCAACAGAATGTATCATAAAAACAGTTAAAGGTGTGATTATTCCTAATATGAAGCCTTATGACAAGACTTTTGCAAACAATAATATGAGTACCTGTTCTGAAATAATAAAAAAATATATTTAAAGATGAGAGAGAATGTCTGATGAACAGTGACAGTAGACCATGCACCACAAAGCATAGCCCACATATATCGCTGCATGCATCAAATATAATCTAAGTATTTTTTACATGAAAGGAAATCATAATCTGAATGTCATGATCCATAGCTATGGACTAAAAAACACTTCTTTACTTGTGCAGCTGTATGCTGTGCACGAGTGTGATTCATTTGGTCCCTTATTACTGCTGCTGTCCGGTCATCATTACTCATATTTGGATTTGAACAAGGAGCAGTGATGACAGCATGGGTCAATTCACCACCAGACATGTGCATATCATGCTATGCAGAATGCAACATGCAGTAGACATCCTGCATGCAGTAATTGGATTGTACTGAAGGGTATCCTCAGACTCATTCAGGTATCTAAATCCAGACTTCAACATTGCAAACACCCTTTTGATGATGATACAGGTCTGGAAAAATGTTGTGTTATAACACTATTCATTCTTTGTAGAAATAGCTCCAGTACTTAGTAGTTATGACCACCCCTCCTGGCATTATTAAAGGGCAGTTCCCTGTGCTTTGTCCTATTAATCTGGTGCACTTGGGAATTCTGAGGCAGTGTAGCAACTACCTTATGTACACAGACAACCCTCTCCTCTTACCTCCCAACACCCAGACTTGTGATAGATGCACTTATACCACCAAATTGGAAGCTATGCACTCTCCAGCCAAGACCGGACTAGCTAGTCAAGAGGAGAAGGTCAACACCTGCACCACCCCACATGGAACACATAGCCATCCAGAATACCTACTATCACAGCTATCACATAAAAACATAAACCACATACCCACCTTCATGAAGGCACTCAATAGAAATTTACCCAAACAGAAGAGGCCTCCAAGAAAAAACACATGTGACCACCACAACACAACACAAACCACAGGAAACATAGCTCAGCTCCATAGTGTGCCTTTCAACTTAAGCCCCTATGGCTAAACACCTTTCCCAATACACTAATCATAGGTGACTCAATCGTGAGGCACACAGATGTCCCACTCACTAGGTTGAATAAGGAGAAGATCAGCTGTCTATCAGGTGCCAGAATCTGACACATAACACATGCACTCAGGTCAATCCACAGCAAGTGCAATTATGACTCTGTCATTGTCCATGTTGGTGTGAATGACCTACGATGCACCTCCCTGGACTAAATGAAAAGAGACATGATGGAGCTCTTGGAGTATGTGGCCCAGGCAGGTATGACACTAGTGAGCAGTATCCTACCATCAACCAGAATGATACCGCAGTACAAACAAAAAATGATTGACGTCAACAATTGACTAAGTTTCTGGTGTCATTCTAGGGGGATCTAGTATCTTTCTTCTTAGGATGACATAATTGACAGACTTCTATGCTTTGCCAGAGATGGCCTGCATCTGTCAGACCTGGCTTTCTGGATACTGGCTAAGGCTCTTGCCACCCCTATAGTGCCTATTTTAGGTGGTGTTCCAAAGACCAAATTACCACCATAACAGTTATCAATAAATGCAATCTGAGGGTCTTGCTGCTCAATGCTAGAAGTTAAATCTCAAGATGCACTCGCTCGAAGCACTCCTCAAAATGGAGAACATCAACATTTGTGCTGTAATGGAGACCTAGTTTAAAGCAGCAGAAAGCACCCCTGAACTACCAGCCTATAACTCATTCCACAGCTTTTGGCCCCGAAACATATACCAAAGCTCTAAAGGATGTGGTGTCTCCATATTCATAAATGATATGCACACCTCCAGACTAGTAGCCCAGCATAATGCATCTGAGATACTTCAGATACAACTAACATTGGGTAAGACTGTGATCCAGGTCATAGCCTGCTATAGGTCCCCGTCCATGTCCCTAGACTCTCACTCCACATGTCAAGCACCCTGGAATTTATCAAGGTCCAACCCAACACTCTCATACTAGGAGACTTTAACTACCCCTCAATCAACAGGGAAAACTATTCAAGCACCAATGTACTGGCCCAAAGCTTTCTGGAATTCATCAGTTCCAATGCCCTAGACCAGCTCATTCTTACCCCCCACTAGAGGAAGCAACATCCTTGACCTGGTTATTACTAACATGGGCAACCATTGCTCTACACCAATAGTCAATTCCTCCCTGGTTAGATCTGACCACAAACTAATCACCATGGAAATCAACATCTCACCCACACCTCCCGCAAAGGTATCCACCATGAAAAACTTCTCCAATGCTGACTTTGGACTCCTAAAAACAGAGGTGGCTAACTTCACGGCACCCATGTCAATGGAAAATAGATGCATGACTGCCGAATCATACATAAATGCACAAACACATACATAAATGCATGGAACTAACCGTACCCAACAGAACCAAGATGCTCTCCTCCAAAAAAAAGGAAGCCAGTCTGGTGTCCCCTGCCATTAATAAATTATACAACAGAAGGAAGAAACTATTGCAGAAAAAGGTGAAGTCCCAAGACTGGAAAAATTCCCTTAATAGCCTCAGCAAAAAGTTGAGATCCCTCATGAAATCCTCCAAAGCCAGTTATGAAGGCAGAATTGTGGCAGACACTAAAAACAACCACAAAGCCTTCTTTAGTTATATCAATAATCTCCATGGCAATACCCAGATTTGCTCTGAGTTACTGCACTATGGTACCTCCAATACCGAACCAACAGATATTGCCAACATACAGGCCAACAGATTCAGTGCCAACTTTACCCCTCTCTTTCCCTCTAAAGGACCAATCTCAATACCAGAAGAATGCCAGGCACCCTGTATTACTGCAGCACAGGTTAAAGCTACATTGTCTTAGCCCAAGAATACAGCTTCCACGGGACCTAACAATATCCCTGGCTGTGTTCAACATGAATTACAAAGTGAACTGGCACCACATCTGTGTGCTCTTTTCACTCACAGCCTCACCTCAGGCATTGACCCTGCCAAACGGCGCACTGCTACAGTCATCCCTCTCCATAAAGGAGGAGTGACTACAGATCCTGGAAATCATCACCCCATTAGCCTGATGAGTCTGATATGTAAGGCTATGGAGCGCATCATCATGTACCTTATTAACAAGGATGCAGGGAATCTCCAAACTCTAGATCCCACGGAATTTGGTTTTGTGAAAGGTAGATCATGCCTGCTCAGCTTGGTTGACTTCTTTGACTCGGTCACCAGGACAGTGGATGAAGGTAAGGCAGTTCATACAGCCTACCTCGATCTGGCCAAGGCCTTTGATACCATTCCTCACTCAGGAATTATTGATAAACTCACCAAACTAGGCATCAACCCCTATATCGCTAGGTGGGTTGCAAATTGGCTCACAGATAGAACCCACAGTGTGAAAGTAGTGGACTCCAAATCAGACTTCCTTCCAGTCAAGAGTGGAGTCCCACAGGGATCGGTACTAGGAGCTCCCCTGTTTCACATCTACTTCTCAGAAGTCCAGGCTAACATGAAGGGACTCTGGCTGACCAAAATGCTCCATCATCCCCTTTGGGAAAAACTCAGTTCCCACTAATTACCACATTGATGGGAGCTCACTGAACACTGAAGGCATTATAAGAGATCTGGGGACACAGGTTGACAGCAACCTCTCCTTCGACTACCACATTCCACTGTGGTCAGAAAGTCCTTCTATGTGCCACATCTCATTACCAAGGGTTTTTATCCAGGAAGAAAGAGGTCATCATTTCTCTCTACTCTTCCCTCATTAGACCAGTCATAGAGTATAATGCCCCATTTGGCATCTACCTCACTAGACACCTGCATCAGCTAGAGAGGCCGCAAATGTACCTCACAAAGAGGATCTTAGGCTTTAAACACATGTCCTAAATGGACAGACTCAAAAAACTCCAGCTATTTTCTGTTTCATATCATCTACTAAGAGGCGATCTCTGCTTGACTTACAAAAGCCATGTCTGACCCAGCTCTGTTAGAAATGCTACATCTAAAGAAATCCCGATCCCTCCACAACACATGCTCCAGAGACCTCAACCTCATTACCACAATCAACAGAACATGCTTGAGGGACAGGTTCATAACCCAGAAACTGCCCATGCCCTGGAATAGACTTCCCATACATATCAAGCAGATCACCTCACTAGCCCTCTTCAAGAGAAATGTTGATGAGTGGATTGGAAATATAATGTTCACCCCTGGGGGTCACTCCAGTGGGTCTACCAGATTGAGGCACTGGGAACTAATGATGGGCAGTACAATGCCAAGGCGCTTCTATGGGCTAGGCTTGTAAAGGCCCAATGGCCATTAGCCTAGTACACACCTATGAACCTATGAACAGTCTTCAGCTGCTCTACTTGGATTTCTCATTGGTGACATGAGCTATGACTCCAATGGATATGTAGTATTCCCAAAAAAAAAAAAAGAAAGAAAAGAAAAGACAGAGAGAAGGGGGTAGTATGGAAAACATAGAAAATGTGGTTTAGTATTCAGCAATACATTTTACCAGGAATAACTACTTAAACAAAAGAAATAAAAGGAAAAAAAAATTGCACTTACCAACAAGTTGATCGGTGGTCATCTAACCATTTAGGAAGAGACAATAGTTTGAGCTAGTGTGCCATATAACAACTGGAACTAGGCAAAAAAAAAACATATTATACATCTATGCAAAACAAATATGAAAACAATCCCAAAAAAGATCTGGCAAGCAATTAACTTGCTCCTCCAACCAGGTAAAGCTACAACCCCAGAATCAACAACAAATAACCAAAGTGTGAGTATCGCCTCACAAATAAACACCTACTTTATAAACACCACCATCCCCTTAGTTATGGGGAACAATTCCATCCCACTATCTATTCCAGCTAATGTGGACACTAACAACAACACTTTTGACCTCAGACCTGTCCTAACTAACACCATAAGAACAATGCTGAAAAAACTGAAGCCTTCTTCCTTAGCAGCTGACCAACTTCCCAATGAGTACCTCAAACTTTCAGTTGATGCCATAGCTCTGCCTATCGCCATTCTGGTAAATAGGTCTATAGCAGAACAATATGTCCCAAAATTATGGAAAATTTCCTATATCATCCCTCTGCATAAAGGAGGAACATCAACAGAATTAAACAATTCTGGAAAAATGTACCCACACTCAATTACTACAATACCTGTTATCTCACAACCTTATCTTTCCATCCCAACATGATTTCAGACTGAAACACAGCACTACCACAGTGCTAATTAATTTCTATAACACCATCAACCAGCTGAGAAATTCAAACCAGCATGTAGCATCAATCTTCCTAGACATGTTAAAAGCGTTTGACACTGTCTCCCATCAGAAACCCCTTAGTACTCTTGCCTCACTAAACCTATCAAAGTCTTCCCTCTCCTGGTTCCTAAGCTATCTTTCTGACAGACAAGCAGTATAATGGAAATCCAAACTCTCACCACTTCTGCCTGTGTCACTCAGAGTCCTCCAAGGGTCCATACTAGGACCCCTTCTTTTCACCATCTTCTCCAATGATCTAGCCTCATCCACAACACATGCCAAAGTAGTTCAGTATGTGGACAATTCAACTTTAATCTGCTCAGCAGATACCTCACCAGACCTCCAAATAGTAGCCCAACAAGCTTTTAATGATATAGAAACATATATAAGTAAATCACAACTAATCTTCCAGCACAGTTAATGCTATTTACCAGTAGCATACAATCACTGACCACACTTCCTTTCACCATTCTCTCAGCAAACAGCACAGTCATCCAACCAGTTGAGCATACAAAACTCCCTGGCATGACAATCAACAACAAACTCAGGTTTGACCAACACATAACCATTACAATTAAGGAAGTTCACATCAAACCTGGCTCCCCGTACAGAAGTAAGCTATTCCTCACTGACAACACCAGACTAGCCATATCCAGAACCTTCCTTCTCTCTACACTCCTATATGCTTTCCCCCTCTTTACCAACTTAAAAAATCAGACTTAACAAAATTGGAAACTTTCTACAACAAAATAGCCTGCTTCGCAGCCAACCTTCCCTACCAAACCCACCATTGTATTGCTCTACATAAATTAAACTTGTTCGAGCTACCTAACCTTCTCCATCTCTACCAACTTAAATTCACACACAATATCATCTTCCTTCCTGACAGTTGCTCATCCCTCTAGGAACTTGCTCCCTACTTATGCCCACCAAATCTAAGATCTGCAGACAGAAACTTTCTCACAGCAAGCAAAGTTAATAACACTCACGGTAAAGCCCTATTCTCAAATCAAATAGCCGAATTATGGAACTCTCTACCTAACACCCTCCAAAACACAGCTGAATCTACCAATTTCAAACTACTATTTGAACATCTATCCAAGAACTGACAACGCCAAACCTGACTGACAACATATCTATAACCCTCTCAACACACTGTTCACTCCTTACCTCATTTTTTCCCTCTCCTCAATGTTTTACTACTCATAAAAAAATATATATATATATATATATATATATATATATATATATATATATATATATATATATATATTAGGATTTCCCTCTCTCTTCCCCCCTTGGCTGACCTGGTGTGACTCAGTTTGAACTCTACAGTTCCCTACAAAATGGTGACTACACGACTGCAATCAGTTTCTCTCAGCATTTAAGCAGATTGAACTCTACAGTTCCCTACAAAACGGTGTCTCTACAGAACTGCAGTTTCTCTCAGCATTTAAGCAGATTGAACTCTACAGTTTCCTACAAAATGGTGTCTACAGGACTGCAATCAGTTTCTCTCAGCATTTAAGCAGAGTAGGTTGCACACAAAAAGCATTTGTTAAGCTTTCACTTACAGTGATGTGTAATTTAAGCAGGTCACCATTTTGGTCAGCCATAGGGCTTTTTTTTCTACTTGAGTGTTTGCCTCCTTCCCCTCTAACTTAAGTAAACTGACTCTTACATTAATAACTATAATACTTACCTTATAGCTTTAGGACATCTTAGGAAACCTTGTAAACTGCAATAGCCTCGCTACATTCGCCCTCGCTGCGCTCGGGCTCTCTTTGCTCCCCTCCCTGCCCGCAATTCCCTCCCACCCCCAGTACCTCTGAATTTATAGTACTATATCCACTCCCCCACTTTCTAGAATCCTATCTACTTTCATCCGGGATAATTCCTCCCACCCCCATTCTTCTCCTACATTTTAATAGAACCTATTAACTTTAATCTGGCATTCTCCCATCCCCCTTCCAGTACCTTTACCTCACCACTCTATCTTCTGGTGTTGCATCACCAGGTAAAACAGTTCCTTAACTCACTAGCTGAATCACAGTTAATGATATACTCCTCTTTACTACCCCTCTTGTTCACACCATACCTCCTTACCTTGTATGAAAACCAGTTTCTCATGGGATTTCAGGTCCCAAAAGGCCATACTATCACCCCAGCTGTAAATCCTCCCACCTTCAACCATACTTACAGTACCAGGTCCTATCCAACATCTTGTTCAGTCTATCAACATCTCAACTCAATGCACATTAGTTCTAGATCCAAACACTACCATAAACTAATAAACAAATTCCTGAAGTTCATCACCAAGTATAGACTTAACCTAATACTTGGTGGTGATATTCACCCCAACCCTGGCCCACCCACTTCAGATACACGTACCCCCCTCTGCTTGCAATCTAAGCTACAAACCTACAATTAATAGGCCAACTAACTCTCTCCTAGCCTGTCATCTCAATATTAGAAGCATTAATAACAAGGTACATGAATTGCATGCACTTCTGGACATCCACTCCCCTGAGATTCTCTGTTTATCTGAAACCTGGTTAAAACCTAACACTACAGACAATGAAGTGTTACCACCTGGGTACAACATACACAGGCTGGATTGTGCTTCGAGGAAGGGGGGGGGGGTAGCTGTACTCTATAAATCTGAGTTGAATATCACCATAGATGTAATACAACCACCTCAAATTAATAACTCTGAGATTCTTGCCACCAAATTGCAACTTAATAAAAATAAATGCATTAATATCATCTGTATGTACATACCCCCAGGTAACAATATATCTACACTTGAAGATATCCTGCACTGGCTATCATGTCACTACCCCCAAGAAACCCTACTACTTGGAGACTTTAACATAGACTGGGGCACCTGTTCCTCAGAATCCCCAACCACCCATATTAACCTGCATGCATTTACACAAATCATATCCACCCCTACCAGGATAGGTAAACCCAACCAAAAAGAAAGCATACTTGACTGGGTACTCATAAATAGTCACCCCCAACTGTACACCTCTGGTACCCTCCCTGATGGCCTAAGTGATCACCTTCTCACCTATGTAATTAAGCACAAAGCCATTAATTCCCAACAACCCTTACTCAGAAAGCTTAGAAACAATATACATTTTGACCATGCCAAATTCCAACAAGAACTAAACTCATGTAATTGGTCTATTCTAAAACACCTCCCCTTAGAGGAAGCAGTAGCATACTTTAACAACAAATTCCTTGAGATCATTGATTTGCATGCACCTGTTCATTCAAAGAGAACAAAGGCAAAAACTGCACCATGGCTTTCTAAAGCATCTAAACTCAAAAGTACCCTTAGAAACAAAGTATGGGCTTTATGGTGTTCTTCTAAAGACCCCCAAGATCACATTAAATACAGGCAATCCAGGAACGAAACTAAAAAATCAATTTTACAAGACAAAAAACAATACTACTGTAATTTACAGACAGTAAATCAAAATAACCCTCAGAAGTTTTGGGCAGGTTTAAATAATCTACTACATCCTGGACAAACGTCAACCCCAATCCCTGCTGCTACTATTGATAAAACCCCTGAAGATGTTTCTGACAGTTTTAACCAATTCTTTACTGAGACAATTCAAGCCCTAGCTAGCCAACTACCTCCTAGCTCCCCTGGTCCTGAAAGTAGCACCCCTAGAAACCTACCTGCATTCAGCTTCCAACCAGTCGCCACTTCATTTATCCGTATCTTGATCAAAAAATTAAAACCCACTACATTTTCTGCTGATCAACTCCCTGCCGAGTACCTACACAAATCAGTGGATGCTATTGCTTACTCCATCTCAATACTAATCAATCGAAGCAAAGTAGAAGCTAAAATTCCCACCATCTGGAAAATATCCTATGTAATCCCACTTCACAAAGGAGGCAGCTCTACTGAATTCTTCAATTATAGGCCAATAGCTATACTCTCTCCACTTGCAAAGATTATGGAAAAATGTATTCATAGACAACTCATGCACCACCTAATCCAGAATCACCTTATGGAAGACACTCAGCATGGTTTCTGTCCTCATCACAGCACTACTTCAGCCCTCCTAGCCTTTACCAACACCAAAAACCATAATCGCAACAATAATTATATATCCTCAGCCCTCTTCTTGGATCTTTCCATGGCATTCGATATGGTCGATCACCAACTTTTAATCTACACCCTGCAAACATTCTGTCTACATACTATAGCCCTTCAATGGTTTCAGTCCTACCTGAATGGTTGACAGCAGGCTGTCCTCTGGCAGAACAAACTCTCTAACCTTCTACCTAACACCCTTGGAGTACCACAAGGCTTTATACTAGGGCACTTGCTGTTCTCTATCTTCATTAAAGACATTTATACTGTCATCCCAAAAGTCAGCTGTATCCAATATGCTGATGATTCTAATCTGATTTGCTCGGCCACATCTCCAATAGAGTTATGGTCAGCTACCCAGACCACATTTAATACAATAGAAAACTGTCTTTCTGAACATCGTCTGATCTTAAATCCCAAAAAAACTAAAATACTGTTATTTTCACCAACACGTAGGTCTACTGCTTTCACCTTTACCATACATTCAAATGATGGCACAATAATCTCCCCTGACCCCTCTACAAAACTATTAGGTGTCATCATAGATAATAACCTAAAATTCGACCTACATGTTAACCAAACTATCAAAACCATCAATAAAAACTAGGGTCACTTTACAGAATAAAAGCCTTCCTAACCCCTCCAGCTAAAATTGCCATAGCTCACTCTCACCTTCTTTCAACCCTTCTGTATGCATCCCCTCTACTCTTGAATTTAAACAAGACTGTCCTTAACAAACTCTCAATTTGCTACAACCACATTGCCAGGTTTGCCATTGGGCTGCCATTTAGGACACATCATTGCAGCAATCTAAATCAGCTTGGGTGGCTTGAACTACCTAGCCTAATCCATTATAACCAACTGATAATGGCATATAAAATCCTCTATAATCCAGACAATACTCCTGCACTTAAAAATGTTATCACCCCCTATAACAATCCTAGACCGCTTCGATTCTCCAATAAACTACTAATTCAGACTAGCAAAATTAATAACACAGCCGGTGACTCCCTCTTTGCAAACTCTGTAAGTAGATCCTGGAACTATCTTCCAGTTGATATTACCTTACTTTCCACCTGAGGTCACTTTAAAACTAGACTCAAACAACATTTGTCACTTAACTGGCTATGTCACTGTATCAAGCCTGACTAACTGTATGTTGTAAATGTGAATGTGTAAAAATCTGTTAACCTGCTTACTGTGTAATTTAATTTAATCCTGACTTACATTCGGGATTAACTCTAACCTGTAGAACTTGTTTAACTTGCTTACATATGTAATCTCTCTAAATAGTCTGTTTGTATTATGCAATGCTGGTATTATGTAATGCTGTATCTGCTTACCCTTGGAGCTTTTCTCCCAGGGCCTCCACTGAAAATGGACATGCATCCAGTCGGACTATCCCGGTCAACAAATATAAAATAAATAAAATATATATATATATATATATATATATATATATATATATATATATATATATATATATACATAAGGATTCCTATTACAAGAACGAAAGTTCACAACTTCGAACTTGCAATAGGAAGCCTCACTTACGCGAAAGTTCACTTTAAAGTGAACTTCTGAAAGTGCACTTCACTGAAAGTACCACAGCACAGTGGAGGACATCAAAAAACAAGCTATGTCCTCCACTATGGTGAGATACTCATGGAAATAGAGGATTTGATGAATATGCTTCACCTCAAAAATCTAGATCGAAGCACAGACATTCAAATGGAGACCTAGACCCTTGACACGGTTATTATTAGGTCGTGGTGAGGGACAGAGATCATCACCAGAGACTCCTATGCTGTGGGAACAAAAATCGGTACATGTGAGGCAGAGCACACCGCTGGCCTTGTTCAAGAGGAATCTTGACAATGGGATGGAGATCTTATGTAACCCCAGGGATTACTTCAATGTCACTGCTTTAGGGGTGGCGAAAAGGTTATAACTACCACACATAATTATATAATAGGCTTGGAAATGCCCTTGGGGTATGAACTATGACCTTAGGGTTAGGGTAAGGAGATAGTTAGTAAAGCTATCTCCTTACCCTAACCCATGCCCTAACCCTAAGGTTCGTGACTATCGCACCATAGTGGAGGACATTGCTATGTCCTTCACTGTGCTGCAGTCATCACGGACCTTAGGGTTAGGGCACAGGTCATGGTAAGGGGATAGCCCACCATGACCCGTGCCCTAACCCTAAGGTCCGTGAATACTGCACGGAAGTTCAATACAACACCCGTTCATTGTTCTGAACTTCGCTTAAGTACACTTTCAATTAAGTGCACTTTCACTGCAGTGTGCATTCCATACACTATTTTGAAGTAGTGAACCCTCGCTCTAGTGTATGGAATCCATATAAGTATATATATATATATATATATATATATATATATATATATATATATATATATGTATCGCCCCCTTTTTGACCCATGGTAGTGCACATTTAGGTGGTAGAGTGGTCGGAAATGTCGAATTCGGTGTTGTTTATGACATTCCGACTGTTCGGCATTACGAGATTCGTGCATAAAAGTTGGTGTTATACCTAATCGAGCAATGTGCGCTATATATATATATATATATATATATATATATATATATATATATATATATATATATGAAGGAAATCTTATTTATTCATAACTATTATACAATGACTGGCCATTAACATTCTAATACGAGCGCGCTGATTGGCCAGCCCAACCAGTGAACCCATTGTATATACCAATGGAAAAAGATCCGGTGGCCCAGACTTTTTTCCGTTGGTATATTCTTTAATTTTAACTTGTTTCAACAAAAATAAAAACTAAATTTGTAGTCTGGACTCTGGAGATACAAGAGAGACATCATGCAAGAAATACAAGGGAAATCAGGTACGTTGTTTAAAACTAAAGACACGTACCTGATTTCCCTTGTATTTCCTCCATTCTGTCTCTCTCCCACCCTAAACTTCCCAAACCTTTTTTTTTAATTAAAAAAAATAAAAGAAAGGAAAAGTGGAGCAACGAAGATCTTTTCTCTGTTGCTTACTTTCCTGAGCACTGATGTACTGGGTATGCATGGGAGCGCAAGTCCCATATGCATGTGCTGTACATCAACACAAGGAAGCAGTATACCACCAGCCGCCAAAGAACAGTAATGTGCTGTTACACAAAGACATTATTTAAGAAAAGTAAGCATTTTTTCTTAAATAATGTCCTTGTATAATAGCAATAACCAACTCTGTGGCTGTGATATACTGAAATTTACCCACGGTTGGCTTTATTTAATCACTCGGGCTTCACCCTCATGATTAAACCATGCCAGCCATGGGTAAATTTCAATATACCACACCCACGTTGTCGGTCATTGCTATATTATTATATTATTTAATATGTATGCAGTACTAATTTTATTTTTCTCACAGTGATCTTCACTGAAATGCTTGCGTGTTTTTTCTTTTTTTAACTTGTGTTTACTAGAAAACTGTATTGAATACTACTTTGTATAGAGTAACTAGATGATGTGTATTCTACATCTTACTGTATGTAAACTATTGTACTATATAATTATTGTATTTTGCTTATATTTCTGTGGAGCTTTTCTCCAGGGCCTCCACTGAAAATGGGCTTCTTGCCCAATCAGAATTTCCTGGTAAACAAATGTAAATAAATAAATAAATAAATAAATAAATAAATATATGGGAATCATGTGCACTGCCAGGATGCTGGGCAGAGTTGTTGATGATGCGCCCCCATGCATAATGCACTCCTTGGCAGTTGATGGAATGGTAGCCCTTCCTACTGCAGTCCTGCTCACTGCATGGACCAGATGTAGCCCTAATTGCCACATGGGTGCAATCTCTCACACTATGCTCCTCAGGGAAAATGTACTACCTTCATAAAAGGCACCTATAGTCTGGGTTCAGTCCTGAAGTGACACTGGGAAATAGATGTATGAATCCTTGCATGCCAAGAGTACATTCAGGAACTGCCAAAGTATCCACAAGGCAGAAGCCTGTGAGATACCCAACATATCCCCAGTCTGTCTCTGTTACATCCCCGTGGCAAGTATTGTGAGAGCTATACATATCAAGCTGTTTCCTGTGGTCCAGTGGTGCAAGGCCTGATTCCCTCAGCTTCCATTGCCTAACTGTGTGACTGAGCAAGTCACTTAACCTGACACCACTGCTGGGCTGAGTGTGAGAAAGGTCCATGGAGATCAGCGCGCTGCCCCAGAAACAAATACAAATAAATATATAAACTTTGCACCCACATGGAAAGGAAGGCAATATATTCCTATAGTGCCCCTGTGGGGGCAATACATATTCACCAAGACCCTTACAATATCCTTGTCCACTCTAAATCTTTCAAATTTCTTCTGTTTAATCAAAATTATAGTGAATTCTATTATATTTTTATCTCGGCTTTCTTGGCCAGTAAGCCTCATTAGGCTTTGGCATGGCCAAGGCTAACAGCTCACACTGGGAAATATCAAGGCTAGCAGCATATGGCAGCATCATTATGGATTGCGTAGCATACAGAAAAGGTGCAATTCCACCTTCTAAAACAAATCTGCGGAGAGCATGGAAACACATGAAATTCCAAGTATGAAGCATGAATAGGCAGGAGAAGGACTCATTAGCATACTCTGTTTTACATTATTTCTCATTCGCATCTCATTGTAACTTCATTTTCTTAAGGTTATCTGCGGCCATTGCTCATCTGTGTTAACTGCCTATATGAATCGCACTTTTGCTGTGACAATGCACAGACAGCATGGATTGCCATTAAGAGTTTGCGTAATAACTATGAATAGCACCCTAAGACTGATTATTACTTTTTTTTGGTTTGCTGTCTGGCATAGATTTTGTGTGGTACTCTCAAAATTCTCTGTGTGCAACACATAATTTAATTATGCACTATTTGTATCTTGCTGTTAAATTTGTGCCATTCTATGGCATAGCAAATATGCATTCACAGTGCAATAGATACATGCACTTGTGCATTGAATTTTCTGCATGAATTAATGACAGCTTGTAGACTACAAGCCATTAAAAAGAGCAAATATCTATTTACATAAGATGTGAACTTTTTATATATGTTACAGCTACAGGTCCTGGAAATTAGATGGCAAAATGAGAATACGACTTGAATTACAAATTACTTCAAGATTGTTTTTTTTTTACCTTTTCTAGACTGTAACCAATCAGAAACTGTATATTAATAAACTCTATATGTTATTCATAAAGTACAAACAGTTTAGTATGATGTAGCTGATTCAGAGATGTACCTCCTTAGTCATTCTGTCACATTGTTTCCTGTCGTTCTTCTAGTCAGGATGCAATACACGAGTCTTTCTGGGTTCTGTTCAAGCAGCTTTATTATGTATAAACACATTACGGTTGAAGCATATTAACTTTAACTTAGATAACTTATGTACAGA
Organism: Protopterus annectens; assembly: GCF_019279795.1. Taxonomy (NCBI): domain Eukaryota; kingdom Metazoa; phylum Chordata; order Ceratodontiformes; family Protopteridae; genus Protopterus; species Protopterus annectens. The sequence continues at coordinate 425,905,649 of NC_056735.1, forward strand.
TTAGCTACATTCATTCTCACATGCTCACTCTCTGGCTGCACTTTCAAAATGGCACTAAGTACACCATGTGTCTGGTATTTGTATATGCACTTTCATCACTTGCTATGCTTCTTAATGACATATCACAAACTCTGCTCTGCATCCTCCCTCTTTGAGAAATAGATCATGTGATGCTGAGACTATCAGCTGACTTGCAAATAATACAGATAGCTTTTTTTTTTGTCATGGGTTTATACAGAACTATATATTTATATACAGCTATGTCCAAGTTGCTGTGTATTTCACACCCGGTCTAGAAGTGTGACCAAATCGTGTGACATAAAACTGAGAATTAGACTTAGCAACTGGAACTGTCTCTGCTCAATGTTCAACCTCAGGAATATCAGGAATATCATCAGGAATGGAATCAGAAGGCAAGACATGTTCTGGAACAAGAACAATGTCTAGATTTTTCTGAAATCTAGAGTCTGTATCACAGGAACAATGTTGTACTAATGATTCTGGTACAGGAAGGAGATGTCTGCAATTTATCCTATACTCCATACCCTCAGAGTCTACGAAGTAGGATCTGGGCTCGGTACATATGCCTGTTACTTGACTGATCTGGTCGAAACCTTTCGCCATTTGTATCCTCACTCTTTCTCCTTCTTTCAATGGACGGAGAAATCTGGTCAATTTATCATAACTGGACTTCTGGATAGAATGTTTTCTGAATAATTGGGCTCTGATGGTTCTGTTGTTTTTAGCTTTAGGCCTCAGTAAACTGGAACTAATAGACAATGTTGTTCTGGTTTTCCTGGATAGAAGTCTATGAGCAGGCAAGCTAAGTATATCGTCACAGGGTATGTTTCTGAGATTAAGTAAATTCAAAAAGACATTGGTATTATCATGCTTTGACCTTTCAAGTAATTGCTTTGCACTCTGCACTGCACGTTCAGCTAGTCCATTTGACTGTGGATATTCTGGACTACTAGTAACATGTACAAAATCCCATTCTCTTGCAAATTGCTGAAATAACTGACTAATAAATTAAGTACCATGGTACTACCATGGACTGAGAAGTGATGTTTCAATTTGGTAATAATAGTAGTAGACATTAGGTTAGGTAATAAATCAATCTCAAACCGGTTTGAATAAGAGTCTGCCAATATTAAGTAATGTTGATTGTTCCACTCGAATATGGCAGTGCTACTGTTGACCAAGGTAGTTCAGGAACCTGACTTAGCTGAAGTGGTTCTCTTTGCAAATGTGGTTTAGTACTATTGCATACTGAACAAGAAGAAAGTACTTTTTCAATGTCTTTCACTTAGTGAAGGCCAAAATACTAGTTTTCTTGCCCTTCTTTTGCTAGATTCGGAACCTGGGTGACAACAATGCAAAATCTGGATATATTCATGTTGTAAGGAAGCAGGAACAACAATTTTAGGACCTTTGAAAATAATACCATCTTCCATCAACATCTCATCCCTGTAAGGAAAATAGGTTTGCACTTCAAGTGGTACACTATATTGCTTTGATGGCCATCCAACATTAATATAGTGGTTGAGCTTTTGCAAAATTGGATCAGTCTTTGTATGATCTCTCAGCTCATCAAGTCTCATGGTAGAAAATGTACACACTGCCATTACGTCAAAATCAAAATTCTCTGCATCAAACTGTTCATTGTATTTCTGGCTGATCTGGATAAGGTATCAGCCGGTAAAGTAGCTTGCCTTTTCTATAGACCATTTTGAAGTTGTACTTTTGCAATTTAAGCATCATTCTTTGTAATCTCGCTGAGCTGAATGCATAGGCTTCTTTAGAATGGTAACTAGAGGTTGGTAATCAGTTTCAATCTGAATAGCTCGACCATGGATATAATCATGAAACTTTAAACATGAAAATACTATTGCTAAATGTTCTTTCTCAATTTGAGCATACTGTATCTCATTGTGTGTTCCAGATGCATAGGCTACTGGTCTGCCTTCCTGAAGAATAATGACTCTAAGAACAAATTCTGAAGCATCACAGGAAAGAGTGACTGGTTTATTCACATCATAGTATCTTAATGTAGGTGGCGTGACAATTTTCTGCTTAAGGTCTTCAAATGCCTTCTGGCACAGTTCCAACCAAGACCATGTAACATTTTTGCACATTACCTCTCTTAAAGGTGCTGTCATCTCACTGAAGTCTGGTATAAACTTGCCTAAATAGTTGACCATGCCAAGGAAATGCTGTAGAGCTTGAATATTATATAGTGCTGACATCTCAAGGATAGCTGCTTGCTTACATGTGTCTGGTCTTAAGCCAGTGCTGATAAATAAATGACCTACATAAGTAGCAAGCATATAGCCTGTTATAGGACACCATTTATGTCTCCTGAACATCATATAGGTTTACTAAATGAGCAGAATCAACCAATATGGGATATGTCCAGACATCCTTAGATGTAATAAACCAAAACTCCCTTGACCAGATTGTTAAATCCACTATTGAATATAATATCCTTAACCTGGTCCTTACAAATATGGCTACTTAGTGCACTATTTCCCTAGTGTTTCCTTCCCTAGTTAAGTTGGACCATAAATTAGTGACTTTCACTTTCAAAATCTCTAAAGCAGCTACAACCAATGTCCCAGAATTCAAGAATTTCAAACATATTAACCTTTTCAAAATCTATGATGAAGTTTCAAACTTCACTGGTAACAGTGTCAGCCCCAACACTGCTGCAGCAGGTAGCTTCATAAATGAGTTCTATGCCTACTTCGATTAATGTACAGAACTAGCAGGTCCATCTAGTTCTGAATATATGAAGAAATTGAAAAATGAACCAACCTGCTGGTCTACCAACATAAATAAACTTTATAATAAAAGAAAAAAAAGTCCTTAGATTATACAGCAGATCCAAAAACCCTTATATGAAGGATAGTATCAGAAATATTACTAAACACCTTAGAAATACATGCATATATTCTAAAGCAGCCCATGATCTTAGATTAGCATATAAAGGTAGGAAACATTATAAATCCTTCTTTAGCTATATTAGGAAAAGTGCAATTAGCTAATCTAAAATGTCACTGCCTATTCTGACCCAATAGATATTGACAATATACTAGTAACCAGATCCATTGTGAATTTTAGCCCAGACACCTATTTGAATGCCCACATATCCATGAATCGCTCAAAGCCCCATCATCACTAAAGAATATGTGCTGACGATGGTTTATAAGACCAAAAACAGTTCTTTCATAGGGCATGACAACATGCCTGGCTGTTTAATAAACAGTACTGAACGAGTCCAAACAGAGCCAATGCTCAAACTATTTGTGCAAGTTTTGTCTGTGAGGATTGACAGTAAAGCTGCAGTGCTGTAATAGTGACCCTACCACCAACCTTGGGAATTACAATTCCATCAGCCTGACAAATCTCATCTGCAAAGCTATGGAAGATTATAACTAACCTGATAAACTATGATATCAAAAATTCATTAGACCAGACCCACACAGTTTGACTTTGCTGAATGTATATCCTTCCAATGAATTTGGTAAACTTCTTGGGTAATTTGGTATCAGCTCATATGACAGCATGGTTAGTAAACTCATCACTTTAAGGATATATCCCTATTGGTAAGACGGATAGCAAACTGGAATAAAGACAGAACTCACACAGTGCAGGTAATAAATGCCTTACCAGAAAAGTATGAAGGCGACGAATGGTGTCCCACATGGTTCAGTCCTGGAACCTTTCTTGTTCAGCACTTACTTCATCTGATCACCAGACTATATATCAAGACCTCTGGCTAGCTATTTCTCAGATGACTGCAAACTGGTAGTTATATTCAAGTCTCCCTCTGACACCCAGTCCCTTTAGCAAGAACTTACAGTCATTAATACCTAGTGTACTAAAACTGGGCTCAAATTAAATGCAAAAAATTCAGTAATGTCATATTTACTAGAGTGCCTTTCCTCCCAACATACACTGTTGATAATACCCCACTTCAAAAGGAGAGAGTTGTTACAGACCTTGGAACACAGAATGATAACTCACTTTTGTTCAATCATCATTTGACTGCAGCAGTCAATAAATCCTTCTGCATTATGCAGCTAATTGCCAAAGGAATATCATCCATCTCTAAAGAGGTATTTATTTAAGGAATAATCCATGAATGTGCATGCGTATATCATGATTTACTTAGAGTTGGTGTGGTTTGATCACAAGGGCAAAGCCCAAGTAATTAAACAAAGCCAACCCTGGGTAAATCCTGATATAACCACAAAAAGGAGCAGATTTTTGCTTTTATAGAATGACATTATTTAAGAAACAAATTGCTTACCCTTCTTAAATATTGTCTTTGCATAATGGCACTTCAGTCTTCTTCCCATTAGTTTTCTGAGGGTTGATGTACTATGCATGTGTATGGGACTTACATTCCCATGCTTGCACAATATATCAGTGTAGTGCAGGAAACCAACAGAGAACAAAAGAATCTCCTTTTTAATGTTTAAAAAGTCAGGATTTTATGAGGGACATTGGAGAAATACAAGAAAAATCAGGTAGATTTATGTTTCTTTAGTTTTGCAGAACATACTTTATTTTTCTTGTATTTTCTGTCTTCCAGCATATGACAATAGAAAGTCTGACTGCTCAATGGTACTTCAGACACCAGACTTTTTTCTATTGGTATATGCTTGAATTACAAAGGGCATACTGGTTTAGGCTGTCCAATCAACATGCTTGTTTTTGAATAGCAATGAACAGACATTGTATAATCCCTTACATTCAGTGTTAATTAGATAAATTACTGAGTAAAACACCTCCTTAAGGACATTCCTCACTAGAAACACCTAACAACTGAAAGACCCCAGTGATTCCTAATTAAGAAGATCACTGGCTTAAGAACCTTAAGACATGAAGAAAGAGTGGAAGCAAGGTTAGTATCTTAAAGGCTTCTTAGAGGAGATCTGTGCTTCACCTTCCAGGCTATTCTGGATACAGTGATCCTGGATCTACTGTGCCTCCACAAGTTAAAGAGTTCCACTACTACCAGTACCAGGAACCTAAATCTTTACCAACAGATAAATAAAATGCATTGGATGGATACATGCATCATGCAGCATTGCTCCCATGGGCATGTAAGGGGTGTAGATTGAAATACTTTTTGGACTACATTAATAATACAACAGACTTTTTTTAAGTTGTCCCACACAATAAGAATTGATAGAATTCCTTTTTTGGATGTGGAGTTAGTAAAAATAGAGACCTGGGTTGCTTTCAATCTAATGTGTATAGAAAGAAAACTTTTGCAAATTCTTATTTGCATTTTTAAGAGCTAGCATCCTATGCATCAGAAGAAGGCTGTGGCAAAAGGTCAGCTAGTCAGAGTAGCCAGGATGGTGACCATTTATTAGCAAAGGCTACCCAGAAGCTTTTCTTAATGATATAAAGGAAGAAGTAGTTCAAAAAAGGTTGCATGGTATTTATAAACTGATACTGGCTGGAAGTAGTTTAGATACAGAAGGTAGGAATGAGTTTTTGGTTGATGAGTCTACATTTAATATAATGGATAAAAGTAATAATAAAAAGATAGAGGTAGATTATTCATTACCACATTTACTTTGGACAGTAATGATGTGTATGATATTTTGAAGAAAAACTGGACTGTGTTCTCATGTGATAATAGAATATCAGAATTGGTAGGTAGAGGTCCAATGGTAGTATATAAAATAGATCATTTAATAATATGTTGGAATTTAAATTACTTGAATGTCAGAAGAAAAAGGGCATGTTTAAATTTGGGCATTGTACTCAATGTCCATTCATGTTTACTACAGACATTCTGGTGGTGAATGGTGTTCAAATTAAATTAAAGGGGCATTTTACATGTGAGTCTTCCTATGTGGTTTAGCTTGCTGCCTGTACAATATGTGCTGCATTTTATGTTGGGAAGATGAGTATGGAGTTTAAAGGGAGAGTATATGAGCACCTTTTAGATGTTAAAAAAGTAATATGAAGAATGTCTTTGCTAAACACATCTTGTCCCTACCTACCCATTCATTTAAATTCAGCATTTTGGAGCAGGTTAATAAAGATCAGAAGGGCTTCATTATTAACGAGCATCTTAACAAATGTGAGTTAAAATGGCAGCTGTATCTTAATGCCATGATATGGTATTAATGAGGCTTGCTTTATAAATTGTCTTTTAAAGATGAAGCATTTAGATATTGTATGTCAGATTTTATAAAGTTATTTATGTTGAATATAAATATACATATATTTTTATTGGAGTTTTTTACATATGATGCATTACACTTGATATAGTTTTTTTATATAAAACCTAGTCTAGGGAATATAGGTTATTTTACTTGTGATTTATAATATGGTTTTACATTGTTTGTTGTTATACATTTCACCTTTGGCATGAATTAAGTATTTCCTTTTAAGTGAAGGAATTTTTATGTATAATGATGCTTTAATGTGATTGGTGGAATGTGATTTTGGAGGGGTATTTAAATGTTGGACAGCTGTAATGAATTTATTCTAAAGAAGTATCTTTATTATAAGAAATGAAAGTGCTTAATGAATAAATATTAAATATTCTCTAGAAGTGTGGCTGTTAATTGGTACATCTAGTTGCCTGTTTTTGAATGTACCATCATGTGGGATTTTTGTTAATACATAGCTGTAGTATGTTAATTATGTACAAGTGTTGGAGTTAAAAAAGTGGGGCAATCATATGAAAGACTGATAGTGAAAGGCAGTCCATATTAGCTAGTGTACAGGCCAAACTTGAAAAAAATATATATTTTCTTCGTAGGCCTAAGTTTTGCTTATGAAGTAAATTTTTGGTGCATAGGTACAAGCTGAAGTAGTGTGAAATTGAATTTCTTAGTGGAGTCATACCCGTGTAAGTTAGTGGCATGTAGCAGTTTATAAAGGATTAAACAAATTACTCACAATCTAGCCCATCAAAGCAATATTCATCACACTTGGCTACCAGAAAAGAAATTTGCAGCACAAGAAAAAAATTCTTGCTTAGTATGTGGCAAATTCTATTTAGAATAATTAAATTGGTAGTTGCAGCTAGATCATCCTCTGCATGGCAGTTAAAGGAGTCATGTACTTCAAAGAAAACAATATTATCAAAACATCTTCTGAGATCATCAGGTGCCAGTTCAGATGATCAGCTACTTAGCATTTAAAACATCCTCAAGGAATGATATTATTAATCAATAATATAATCTTGCTTCCTCTTTATCTTTTAGGAGTTGTGTTGCAAAGAAATGTGTACCATGCAGTATCAGTGTACAAGTTAATGTGGTGTGACCTCCACATCCTACTGCAGAATTAGTATCAGCATAGGACACATCCACACACCTGAATATAACGTTGACACTTGCTTTGCTCTTTACTGATTCTGAATCTATTAATTCAAGTCAGGCATTTTTTCAGAGCAAATACAATGGGACTAAACACAAAACATCTTCTCATGTACATTCCATAAATGTAACTGGGCCAGTCTGCTCCATTCACCCTCATTAAAGCTCAGGCTCACTCCGCTCCCCTACCATACACCCATTTAAATCCACCCCCACTCTCCTTAAACTTATACTCTCTACACCCCTCCCACTTCACTCTCCAACCAATTCCAATTAATTTCCTTTTTCATTTCCCCTCCTTCTAATTAACCAAATCCCCTCCTACCTCACACCTTACCATATCCAGTTCTCACACACTCACCTATTAACCTAATTCCCCTATTTCTTTTTATTTCCATATCCCCCTTTTCCCCTGCACTGTCAGCAAACAACCTGCACCTTACAAAACCCAAAAATGTCCCCACACTCCCTTATTATCCCCCTTCTCCTCCTACTAACTCTGACTACCTCATACCATATATCACTTCATCTCATTACACCAGGGCCTACACTCTCCTTCACTCACCCTCACAGTAACCTTGACACACTTCATATCTCTCCTTACTTCTTTGCACTCTAACCTTCCAACCTCTTTCTGATCAAATCCTACCCTAATGTATCTCTCTCCAGTTATTTAAAACCTATAACCCCCTGTACTACTCTTTTCCTCTCCTATCTGCTTTGCATCATTGATATTCTTCTCCTGGATGGTGATATCCATCCCAATCCAGGACCACACACCCCTTTCTGTCATACTCACACTCAGTCTACCTCACCACCTCAATCTATACCCAGCCACCATAATCCCCCACCTAAATCTTTAACTATCTTTTCTCTGAATATCCAAAGCTTAGTTAATAAAACAACAGAATTTCACTCATGGATGCAACTACACAACCTCCATAGCATAGCCCTATCTGAAACCTGGTTAAGGCCTCATATCTCTAACTCAGAAATCCTACCCCCAAGCTACATCTATCAAGTAGACAGCCCTAATAAGAGAGGAGGAGGTGTAGACATTCTCTACTCCAACCTACTCACCATCTCTCCACTCTCTATACCCTTACCCAGTTTTACTCCTGCAGAAATCCTCATTTTGGACTGCCATCTTAACCCACACACAAAATTTGCCATAGTCTCCGTCTACATCCCCCCAGAAAACAACATTCCAGTTCTTGAAGACTTTCTGTCCTGGCTCTCCTAAAACATTTCTTATGAAACTATTATACTAGAAGACGTAAACTTTGATTGGGCTATACTAACTTCCCATTCCCCTATGCATGTGATCAGCCTATATGGCTTCCACCAAGTCATATCCTCCCCTACTAGAACCAACAGAACCTCTACTTCAGGGTCTGTTATAGACTGGATACTCATCTCAGACCCAAGCATCTATCACAACCCTGGTATACTTCCTAAATCTCTGAGTGACCATTCCCCTACTTATGTACACAGATACTCCCAACAGATAACAAAAAAAATCTTTTCAGAGAATGTCGTAATCTGACTCACTTTGACCCCGACAAATTTAACTCTACACTCTCTCATATCAGTTTGTCCTTCCTACATCACCTCCCCCTTAATGAAGCAGTAAATACATTCAACAAGATATTTCTTGATATAGTAAACTCCATGGCTCCATCCAGAAAAATTAGAGTAAAATCAAATTGTGCCCCCTGGCTCACAAAACACACACGTTCCATCATGCATAAGAGTGACACTGCTTGGAAAACTTGGATAAAAAATAAAGCCCCTGCCCTGCTCCAACATTACAAAGAACTTAGAAATACCTGTAAAAAACTAATTACCAAGGATAAGAAATCATTCTTCATCTCCAACCATTGCAGCCCACATGACAACCCTAATAAATTCTGGTCGAATGTCAATACAATTCTCTATCCAAGTACGCCTCCTACTCCCAGTCCTTTCCCTTACAATACTGCCACTAAAACTGCTGCTGTCTTAAACAACCACTTCATTGAAACAATCCAAAGACTAACCCAACCTAGCCCCTCTGCCCCTTCTCAGACATTATCCCCCTCCTCTTCTTCCTCTAATACCTTCTCCTTACAACCTGCACCTACTGCATTTATCAAACACCAACTGAATACACTTAAACCCTGCTCCCCCTCTGTTGACAACCTCCCTCCTTACTTCCTAAAAATTGCTGCAAATTCTATTGCCTATCCATTCTCTATTCTTATTAATCATTCTGTCACTGAGTCCATAGTCCGCGATTTATGGAAATCCTTTTACACTATCCCTCTTCATAAAGGAGGCAACTCCACTGACCCCTCAAACTATCATCCCATTGCTATACTTTCCCCACTCTCCAAAATACTAGAAAAATGCATTCATTCCCAATTACTTAAACACTTGCTTGACAGCAACCTCCTAACTCCCACCCAGCACGGTTTTCGACCCCACCACAGCACATCAGTCGCTCTACTCTCTTTCACCCAAACAGTAGCAGAAGCTTGTAACAACAATCTACTTCTGTCCTGTCTATTCCTAGCTCTCTCAAAGGCTTTTGATACAGTCTCTTACTTTAAACTGTTAACTAAACTGTCTGACCTTCACCTTTCCACCCCATCTTTAGCCTGGTTCTCTAGTTACTTATCTAATAGACTGCAATCTATATGCTGACAAACTGTGACTTCCCCATTTCTACCTGTCAGCACTGGTGTTCCCCAAGGCTCTGTTCTGGGTCCCCTGTTGTTCACTGTCTTCACAAACAACTTACACTTTGCTACCAACCTCTCTACTCTTCTACAATATGCTGATGACTCCACCCTTATCACCACTGCCCAAAGTATGCCTGAACTCCTCTCACGAACCCAAGGAACTTTCTCTTCCATCGAAACTTGGCTCACTGATAATTAGCTAATATTAAACTCCAAAAAAACTAAGATTCTATTTTTTCTTCCTAAAGCTCTATTACAACACAAATCCTCTTTCTCCATTAACTTTTCTGAAAAAAAACATCATCAGACCAGAACCACATGTTAAACTACTTGGCGTCACCATAGATGATGAACTCAAATTCAATATCCATATAAATTAGTCCATTAAAAAAAAGAACACCAAAAACTCTGTCTCCTTTACCATAATCATAAATTTCTTTCTCCCTCCTCCAAGTCCTCCCTAGCCTCATCCCTACTCTTACCCTGTCTCCTTTACGCAGCTCTAGTCCTTACCAACCTTCAGTCTACTCTGCTCTGCAAACTACAGAAAACCTACAAGAAAATAGCCAAATTTGCTTCTAATCTCCCTGATAAAACTCACCACTGCCTTGCTCTTAAATCTCTGAAAAGGTCTGAATTCCCTAAACAACTACTCCTTACACAACTTCATATAACACACTCTATTATCTATAACCCCATTTATTGTACTTCCATCTCCAATATTGAATCACTTTATAACTCCCAACACCAGCTTCGTACTTCTGATAAACATCTTCTGAACATCCATAAACCTACAAAAAACATTGGGAAGTCACTATACAAATATGTAGTTGCATACTACTGGAACTCCCTCATTCTTAATATTAGAAATATCCCATCTAAGGCCCAATTCAACAATGAACTTAAACACTATCTACAAAATACCTGGTACTGTCCTTGTCTAGCTCCTGAATCCCTTACTCCCTCCTCTTCAAACTACTTTTTCTTTCATTATTACCTCATTCTCCTTTACCCTCTCTACACTTAGCTGTGCCATTACTATTATAAATCTACTCCCACTTCTTGTATACAGTTTTATTCACCCATATTATCCTTATTTGTTTACTTTACTGACATATTTAGAAACCTTTATTAATCACAGTAATCTTACTTAATTATCTCTATGTTGTTTAAAAGATTTTGTTTTATGTTCACCTCAACTGACTATAATTGTAATCTGGAGCGTTTCTTCTCGGGTCTCCACTGAAAATGGGCTTTGGCTCTGTTGGACCAACCTGGTTACCAAATGACAATAAATAAATAAATAAACAAGAAAATAATTAAATGAAAGTGTATATGTGTGTTAGAAAACAGGTATTTGTGCACCCTTAATTAAAGACTAATGTACAAAATAACAATTAGCTGAAGGTTGGAGTCTTCAGAAGTTCAACAGCAAATTGCCTTATAATGACTGAGCTGCACTAAGGTACAACCACTCCTGGGTAATGGAAATTTGAAGCTCTAAGAAGATTTGGAGACCTTGGTTTAGGAACAGAACAAACTTATAATTAGTAAGAAAAAAAGAGGAATGTTTTTTTCTGCCACCTTTCTTATTATTTGTACAGAGATAACAATATGAGCAAAAGCATTTCTGCCAGTTATACAGGTGTAAGAGAAAGATCAGTTGTTCCCACCAGAAATGGATACACAGTACTGATGATTTCACAGCTGTCATTTGCAAAACAGCATGACACTGGATTGGACTCCAGGACAGTGATGGATGAAAAATCTACACATAGTTTTATAATGCCAAAGGGGTAAACTTCAACATCCGTGAAATTATAACTACTGATAAGAAGGGCAGAGAGCAGAAGGTCTACTGTAGTTGTTGCTCACAGGGGATGAGTTGTAAAACCATAATGAGTATATAGAAACAACAATTATTTACTTAAATACTTTTAACGTAATCTGAATTATGTCTAATCTGTATATATTTTGAATATTCCTTAGTAAAACCTGGTGAGTCCAAAGGGAATATTAAAACTTCATACTCCAAAATATACAGTATTTGTTGCTTACATATTTAAATTCAGCATATTGTTTATTGTACGCATTTCCTGACTGTAAACAATAGAGTTGCCAGGCACTGTCATTAATATCAAGAATCTTATCAGCTGCCTTCTGAAAACTCTTTTCATCTCCAAGATGCCTCAGGTTTTACACTGATCTACATCAAACAGCAAGAACTAAACTAAAGAATCTCTCAAAAGATGGAAATGCAGTACTTCCTGTGAACTAGAATGCACAATTATTTTATAGTGTCTGACTGAACAGGAACAAAGAAGGTAATTAAATTACAAATGCTACATTTATTTTGTATTTCATTGTACATTTGGTATTGCAAACCATTGATTTGTCTATTGCAAATTAAATATTTCTGTTTTGCAATTAATTCTGTAATTTAGCCTTTGACTTTACATGTTGATTTTTTTTAAACTGAAAAGGGCATATAATATATAATACAATGCATTCTGCATGCAGTAGCTCCTGATCATTGCAGTTTGATATATTTGTGCTGTGTAATATCATATCAGAACATCATCATTAGGCATTTGCTATGCTTTAATGTTTTCTTCTGCATTTCTTACCTAGTATACATGTTAAACAGATCAATAAATCACTGGGTGCTTATCAATGGTTTCAGTTAAACCAGAATATGATTGTATGAATCAGTATCATTTATCCTGCTTTATTATTTCATAATTGAATGCTGAGGAATTTCTGTCACTGTTGAAAACTGAATTGCTAAGTTTAATAAATGGCACTATACCTCACAGAAGACTCATGCTTGTGAAAACGGACCCAGTAGGATTTATCATTTTAATTTGCCCAATGTATAGGAGACAACTGGTATAATTTTGCCCCTGTGGGATGTCCAGCTGTTCATTTGCCCTCCTGCTGCTGTCCTTCTCTCTTTACTTGTGCATGCTGCGCTGTATATAGAGTGATTCATTCTTGCCTACTGTTACAGCTAGAAGCAATTTTGGCTGATTAGCAAATTCTTTGCTTAATACACTGATGGCCTTCATTACCCTCCTGTGAAAAGAAAATTTACTTACACAAAAACACACAAAAGAAAATTTTCCTAAAGTCAGTCACTGCAGGAAGCAGCATTTGTCTCAAGTGCACATTTCTTTCAGAAAATCAGGATCTGTTAGAGAAATACTTGAAAAAACAGAACACATTTATACAGCACAGTCTTGCATTTTAATTTATGTGTCTTACTCCTGCATGTCCCCTCAGTACTTTTTAAAGTATTTGTTTAAATCATGAATGTACAGGAATTGCACAGCTGAAATTAGTTTTGTTTTCTGCAATGTTTTGCTTAATCTTGCTATACTGGTTAGACAGTGCAATCCCTAGGAGATTACTTTTTGCATATAAATTGAACACCGATATTGATGTGATGCATACAGTCAACCTTGTTTCAGGTTGTGCTGCAATTATTTCTGTTACTTTTATTATCATTCCACATAATATCACAGAGATAATATGAATTTGCTGTTGATGTTCACTACATCAGAACATAAGTTTGTCGCAGATGCACTGCTTTGGCTCCGACTTCAGCATTTGGGGAAGGGCATGGCTTTATTTTTGTTCTATAGCTTTTCTGTTTTTCTATGTTTGTTCAATGTCAGAGTTAATACATATAGAAGAGGTGTAGGGGCAGACCTCCACGCAAAAAAAGTTGAAAAACATTGCTATAAAATGTATGCCATTGTAGCTCTACCTATTAACTGGCTGCAGAATTAAACTTTCTGTTAGCATTTTAATTAACAATTATTCAGATTTTAACTAAGTTAGAAGCATTTAATCCTAGTAGTTTTCCTGTTTAAATGGGCACACATTAATGCTCAAATACTGGATGATTAAGAATATTTAGTACATACAGGTTACTGCCCTTCATACTAAAAATAGAATATATCAAACTGTTACAATAAAAATGATCATAGGCAAAGAAAAAAATGTTATGCTTATTTATGAGACAAGGTGATTGTCCACTGGAAAAACTACTCAGCAACCTGTATAATATTACAAAAAATAATGCTTGATTAGCCAGACACAGGATGAGATTTAAGAAACAGTTGTTGCCAAGCATAAGACCACTGCAATCAAAGCAAGAGCATTAATTTGACACACGATTCACAAAATTCCAAAAAAGGACTGACTTCCAAAATAACAAAGACAGACAGATATTTAATGTAAGTAGGGATTGCTAGGTGACATGATTTCTAATGAGACTGACTTGCAGCTTGTAAAGTTCAAAAAAACTTTAAGAATCACCAGGATATGATAAAGGATTGTGAGCTCCATGGCAAAAAGATGATGCACTGAGTACAATCCTTACACCCAGGGTTAACTAGTGACCCAAGCACTGGAGGTTCCAATAAGGGATATGATAGTAATGATGAGGCAGATGGATGTTTGCCTCTGTAAGGGGGGGGGGGGTGTAATCACCAAAATGCAATAAAGAATTTTGAGTTCCATGGAATAGAATGTAAATAAATGAGTATGATCCTTACAACCCATGTTGGACTAGTGGCTAGCACCACAGGTGCCAATGAGAGATGAGGCAAATCCATGTTTGCCTCAATAAGAGAGGAGAGGATGAAGGATGTGGTTGGGGTAAGCCCTGACTAACATATGATAGTTAACAGGAGCTGGGGAAGGGATGTGCAAGTAATATAAGGTAGGCAGGAGCATTACAGCAATACTGCTGCACCTCATTGCATGCCCACATGCATCATGTCACTCAGCACATAGGTTCATAGCTTCATAGGTAGGTACTAGGCTATCTGCCCGAAGGCATTTATAAGCCTAGCCAGAATGTGTTGGCTTTCGCCACCCCCTTCAATTAGTCCCCTGTGCCTCTGTCCAGCAGAGCCACTGAAGTGATCCATGGGGTAAACTTTCTGTTTCTTATCCAGTCATCAAGGTTTCTCTTGAAGAGTGTTAGCGAGGAGCTCTGCCTAATGTAGATTGGAATCTTGTTCCAAAGCATGGGAAGTCTCTGGGACAGGAATATATCCCTCCAGCATGTCCTATTTATTGTTGTGGTGAGGTTTAGATCTCTAGAGCTTGTGGCTTGAGGGGATAAGGTTTTCTTTAGGTGGAGCATGTCCATCAATTCTGGGTTGGACATGGCCTTGTATGTCAGGCAGAGATCACCTCTGAGTAGGCTGAGCTGCATAGGGCATCTGTTTGAGGCCAGTGATCCTCTTGGTGAGGTACTTCTGTGGTCTTTCCAGCTGTTGCAGGTGTCTTGCAAGGAGATCCCAAATGGGGCATTGTACTCTATGATGGGTCTGATGAGTGATGAGTAGAGGGGCACAATGACCTCTTTTGATCTGGATGCAAACCCTTTTGTGATTAGGTGGGCCACATAGAAGGATTTTCTAACCACTTTGGCAATGTGATTATCAAAGGAGAGATTACTATTTGCTTGGGTCCCCAGATCCCTTATTATGTTTTATGTATTTAGGGGGCTACCGCCTATGAGGTAGTTTGTATGTACTTTGTTTTTTCCAAAGGGGATGACTATGCACTTTTTGGCATTTAGCTTGAGGCTATGATTTTGACACCAGGTATCCGTCTCAGTGAGACCCTTTTAGAGGATGTCTGAGTCAGCCTGAGAGTCAATTATAGCCCCTAGTTTGCAGTTGTCTGTGAACTTGGTCAGCCATAGTCCTCCTGTGCTTGCCTGTACCTCTCAGAAGTATATGCCAAACAGGAGGGGTCCTAGGAATGAGCCCTGGGGAATGCCACTTGTAACCAGTTTAGAGTCAGACCTAGCTCCTGCAACTCTCACTTCGTGGGTTCTGTCTGCGAGCCAATTGGCAACTTATCTTGTGACATAGGGGTTTATGTTCAGGCTGGTAAGCTTGTCTATAATACCAGAATGGGAAATGGTGTTGAAGGCTTTTGTGAGGTCTAGATATGCTGTGTGTACCACCTTTCCCTCGTCTATAGCCTTGGTAACTGTCTCAAAAAAGTCCACCAGGTTTAGGAGGCATGATCTGCTCTTAACAAAGCCAAACTGGGTAGGGTCCAGTGTTTGGAGGTTTCCAATGACTCTGTTAATGAGTTTCATGATGATGCGTTCCATAGCCTGGCAGAACAAGCTAGTTAGGCTTATAGGGCAATAGTTCCTGGGGTCTGTTGTGGCTCCACCTTTGTGGAGCAGAATAACCATTGCTGTGCGCCACTCTATGGGTACGTAGCCTGTGGAGAGGCTGAGTTTGAACAGTGTGTTTAGGTGAGGGGTTAGTTCATCTTGGAGCTCATGTAGGACGCAGCCTGGGACACCATCTGGTCCCATTGATGCTGTGTTATTGGCTTTGGAGAGGGCTGTTTTAACCTAAGTGTCTGTGATTTCAGGGCCTCTACATTCTTCTGGTATGGTTATGGGCCCTTTTGGGGGTGAGAGGGGGGTGAAGTTTGCACTGAACCAGTCTGCCAGGATGTTGGCAATATTGGTTGGTTCAATGTATTTTGTGCCATTCTGCATTAACTCCAAGCAGATCTGAGCATTGTCACTTAGATTCTTGACATAGCTGAAGAATGCCTTGTGGTTATCTTTGGAGTACTTGGCAATTTTTCTTTCGAAGCTCGCCTTGGACAATTTTATGAGGGATCATAGTTTCTTGCTGATACTCATCAGGGATGTCTTCCCTTCTTGGGATTTTACTCTTTTCTGTACTAGTTTCCTCCTTCTGTTGTATAGCTTGTTTATGACAGGGGTCCACCACACTGGTATCCTTTTCTTGGAGGAGTGAGTCTTGGTTTTGCTTGGGATAGCACGATCCATGCATTCTTGTAGGCGCCCATAGAATGCATTAGTAAAGGATTTTGCAGCTTGGACAGCATTATCCTTTAGCATGGGGGCTTTGAAACTTTCCACCTCGGTCTTAAGTAACATGAAGTTTGCTTTTGAAAAGTTTTTCACAATGGTTTCCTTGTACGGGGGTGGGGGCGGAATGTGGATAAATGGATACCCAACTACAAAGTGTAAAGCTATCGGTGAAAGAATGTAAGGGAAAGCCAGGATAATGTCATTACCTTGAAGGTTAACAACCAGCAACATATCATGACTCATGCCCTCATCTACCAGTCCACAAAGTATCAAAAACCTTCAATTCAGGAAGTTTTTCTATACAGAGAGGCCATTGCCACCCAGCAGAGGGACAAATCCAGGATAAGACACAATTATTTTGTCCCTGGGAAGAATGTCACAATGGAATGTCAAGGGGATCTGAAGTTAGCAGTAGATGAACCTCTCAAGCCAACCTCAAGAGCTCATGGTAAGAAGAAAAGAATGCAATAAACGGATACCCAACTAGAAAGTCTAAAGTTATGGGTGAAAGAATGTAGGACTGTGTGTGTAGCTGACTGTCCATCTTGAGGAAAGGTAAGAGAAATACTTGCTCTGCCAGAGGTTAGTAGTAAATGCTGGGTGAGCAGTAGTGATTACTAGTAATGTGGAGTATGTAGCATTACTATGGGGTGCTTCAAAGTGCTTAGTCTATGTATAAAAGGGATATAATAGAAAATAAACAGGATGGGGAATTAACTCATTGCATGCCCCACTCTGTCAATGACCATCTCATATCACACTGTTCTCAACGTTATATTAAGATCTTCCCAGATCCTACAAACCAGACAGGCTATACACAGACAGCCAATAAAGCTGCATTTACAGAAGAGGATATCCTGCCCCTAGGAATCACTCTGAAGGCTGCTGAGAGTGCTCAGCTCAGTAGAAGGGAATGCGTGCTTATGTTTAGTGGGCTGAGAGTAAGGCTGGAACTATTTAATACAAATGATGATTACAGAATTAATTCTGTCAGGAAGGATAAAAAGTGCATCATGTAAAACAAATTATTGTTATATTTTCTAGGAATAAACAAATGCTAGCACAGTGCTCTATAGCAGTAATGATGTATAATACTTGACTAGAAAGAGAAAAGTGAGTGCTCTTTCTGCATGGCAATATGCAACCAATGTGCAGAAAATTGTGAGTTGGATCCAGAGCAGTGCTTTGTCATCTTACAGACCATGAGCTATATAGAGACATGGGGTGCAAAGGGAGCCATTAGCCGAAATTTACAATATATGTAGTCCTGGATGGAATGGCACAGGTGGGTCTTCCATTAGAGTCAATGATATCTACAATATTGTATGTTTTAGCTACAGAAACCTTTCAAAAGTCATTGGTAATGTTATGGGAATTTTGAAGGCACTACCATCAAGAATATTTAAACCTTCATGAACATTGTGGTAGAACTTACTGGGGGACAACATTAGAGGACAAGAAACCCCTTCATATTGCTATTCCTTCAGGGACGGTTTCATATGGCTGTCAGTATGCCTGTGATGTGCTTGGCCATTGAAACATATGCAAGAATATGGGGACCCACAAGTCTTGATGAGCAGTGATACATCAGCTCCAAAGGAAGCTACAGCATCAGTTGGCATATTATAGTCAGTGGTATAATCGCAAATGTCAGTGTCCGACAGCATCCAAAAGTACACATACTGCATACTTCTGACAGATTAGTGATCACTACCACTATTCACCAGTGGCCATGTACATAGTGAGTACCTTATACGTATGTATCACAGTTCTGTAATGCCAAACACTGATGACAAGAACGAACACATATACCACATAACAGTATCTGATATTGGCCCCATGAATTTAATTCCAGAAGAGACAATTAATGCTTCAATACAGCCATGGCTGATAATAAAAAAAAAGCACCCAAGAAGACCAGAAGAGGAAGAGACATAAAGCCTTACCCATTTTCATATGCTAAATTTTGTGAAGCAAGCTTATAGGAAGCTAAAGCAACATTTCTGATGTCAGTACCCCTCAGGTGGCACACTGAAGTACAGTTCAAGCAGAAATGTCAAAAAAATTTCAACCTGACGTGCAGCCTGACCCGTCTATATCAGAATCTGCAGACTATGGCTATAAAATTCTAGGAAGACAATAGTTAGGAAATACTACTCACACTGCATGGTACAGTTGTTGCCTAATATGCACTTTATCATCATGTGCAGAAGCCTGTGTTAAAACAGAAACTAAACTGAGTCAAAAATAGTTCACCCACACACCAAACTGCTGCTCATAAAGTGCTCCACAAAGCACATTGTAGCAAGGATTAGATTGTACCTTGTCTGCACTCATCAGTGAATAAGCTGGGACAGCATGGAACATTTGACAGTGTACAAACATAAACGCATGAGAAGAAATATGCATTGCATGGATGGGTGCATAGGAGACTATGAAACCTGCTGTATATGCATACATGACAGAGGTACATATGACTCATCAGTATGATTTACAAGTAGACAAAGGGATGAAAACTGATGACATTTATACAGCCTACAAAACAGGGGTATGCACATATTAACACACTGCAGTAGAGGTCTGTGCAATGCAGACATGCAGTCGACTGTCACACAGTAGACTACACAACATTAATCAACAGCTGTGCAAAATGGGAGAATCATTGCCCAGATAATAGAAGTAATCATCAGTGCAATGTAGGTAAGCTGAACGGAGCACAGCCAACAGCTGCACAATGGCATGCTTGCCCATGGCAGCAATGTCCTTAGTCTCTTTTTATGCTGCAACACTGTGCATGGCCATAAACATAATCACAGCAGGCACTGTTTGGCAGAAAAAAGTCTGCCAGTGATGATGGAATAGGCAGGCATATATGGGTTGGTCCACGAGTTCAGTGAAACATGTTTACAAATGGATGTGACTGTATATGACTACCTCTATAAGCTGATTTATGTGACCTTGAATCCTAATTATAGGCACAGTGTGTCTCATTACTGTGACAGCAGCAAATACAGGCACATCAACATCATATATGAATTTTTTTTTTTTTTTGAAAACCATTTATTACATAAACAGTCTGAAAGTTGTGATTACAATACTCTTCAAATCTCAACCATTTTCTATACAACAGTAACCAGAATTCAAGAATAATTTCAAAACTAATTTCAGAAACCTAAGCTTGTAAGTCAACTGATAATAGAACTAAAACACTTAGCTAAACTACTTACAACATTTTTGAAACTAGTTTGTCAGAACAGGTCAGTGTGTAGTAGTGCATACAAAGCTTACAGGCATGGTTTATATTCTACAGGCATACATGCCTAATTTTGCAGTGGTAAATAAGTAACAAAGGCACCAAATTTAACACCAGGTTCCCACTAATAACTCCAGAGCAACATCAATTGCATATTGTGCAAGTCACCCCCATTAATTCTACTATAAGCTGAGAACTGCTGTCTTCTAGGCCTGACATGACCCGGACATATCTGAACTACGCGTACAAGCTGATTTGGCTGACTGGCTTGAGGTGTCACCTCCTAGACTGTGCTGAACATATTGCCACTGTGGTCAGCATACTGTACCTCACAGCATCCTAACTAGAGTCTGGGAGAGTGAGATCACATTCATTGGCAGAGTCTATAATTTATGTACCTATCATAGGAAAGCATACAATGCATTACTCAGAAAACCTGTACACCCTCTTTGTTGAAATCCACATGTACACTGCATCCAGTATATCTGTGCTGCAGTCCTCCACATGTGTGTATATAATCAGTCACTTGCTGAACAGATCTATCCTATGATTCTTTAGAGTCACCACCTATAGCTAGGAAATGTTTCAGCTATTGTCTGACACTGCCATGGCTATCAGAATATGGCACATCAAGTCTTTACTTGAATAAAATAGCCAGGTGGAATACTATGTTTATTAACAGGGTAATCAGAAGGTACTCCCTCTCCATCATGGATGTCCGGTATTGCAGAAATACCTTCGTCAAGTGCTGAGCCAGAATTAAACACTATCACACATATCCATACCCAGTTGACAACCAATCTTCATAATGTGTTTGGTGCCATTAGATTTCAGGGTCTATGTTTGGCTATCAAAAACAAAATAAATGTGAACAGATAAATACTGAGCATGAAACATTGGAAGGTAAAATTAGAAAACAACTACTTCAATGAAAATAAATTATTGAAATAGCCACAGTTGGCCAACATCACAAACACAACCAATCAACACCCCCCACCCCCCCAATTTTATATATATGTATGTGTATATATATATATATATATATGTGTATATATATATATATATATACCAACTCTGAGATCGAACTACAGCGGGGAATAGGGAAAATTTAAAAGCTATCTCTTCACTTTATTTAACATTTGTTGACTGGGAATGTCCGACTAGGTTCCACAGAGCCTGTTTAGAAATGCTCCGTCTTTATGTGGGGGGAGGACCGAGAACCGGAGGGAAACCCATGTAAACACAGGGAGAACATGCAAACTCCACACAGAAGGCCTGCACCACTGTGCCGCCCTTACTTACCTTATGCTTTGTATTACTTCCTAGTTGTTGGCCAACTTTGGTCATTCAATGAATTTATTTTCATAGAAGTAGTTGTTAGCTTATTTCATCTTTCATTGTTTAACATTTGGCATTTAGCCGTTCATGTTTTTTTTGTTATTGATAGCTGGACTCACACACTGTAAAAACTCAGCTCTCAAAAAAAGTAAAAAAAAAAAATAGAAAATTATGTAAATATTACTTAAAATAAGCAAAACAGAACAAGAAAATTTCACTTGCCAAGAATATTTAAAAACAAGTCAATATCTCTAGCCTCCAAACCTCCTATAGGGATCTTAAAACTAGTGCTTTCAGACTTAAAACAAGTAAATAAACTAGTGCACTCAGACTTAAAACAAGTAAATTTGTTTAATACACAGAAAACACATTAAAATTTATTTTCTGAATATGTAGGAAAGTTTGCTTTATTTAGAAAGTGCTAGCTATTGTCTTGAAACATTTTTAGGAATTATATCTTAAAACCATTGCAACTAGACTAAAACCAAGTATTTTTAGATGCAAAGCAAAAGATAAGCCCTTTTTTCTAAAATTGTGGGAAATTTTGCTTGAATTTAACATTCAGTGCTGGTTTAAATGCCTTGAAATGAAACAATGAGACAGAATATTCTGGAATTTACAGAGAAAGGTATATACTATACTACAAATTGACTGACTGCTTAAATAATTCTTTATCCAGAGGGATGCATGGCAGAACAACATGCAAAAACGGATCTATATTACAAGACTGAAGATGCAGTCTTTCAAATGCATCTTGGTCGAACATAAAAGGCTGAAAATGCAAAATATCGAAGTGGCTGTTAAGTGAATTCTTTCCCTGGGAAAGAATTTGCTTGGCAGCTTCGGTACTTTGTCATTTTCGGCACTGTAGTGTGGTCTCTGAGTTCGTAAATGTAAGTACGGGGGTGGGAGCTCCCCACTTAATATAATGTTTGAAATTTTTTTTAATTTTTTTTATTTTTTTGTTGGAACAGCGATTTTTTTCCCTTGGAAAAAAAATTGCAGTTCTGACACTTTGACTTTGTAAGCTTTCAGTTACATAGGGTCAATTAATCACCGTTCACTTTTTTAAGCATTTGGTGATCTAATATAGACCCTGCAAAAACAAGGCCATTGCTTACTATAAAAATGAGAATGTTAGCATATGCAATATATCAAATACAGTGACCTTATGAATAGACAAGTAGCAAACTAAACTAATAACCTACCAAACAATTAAAGATGAAATCAAATTTGAAGTTTGTTATGTCTTGCACTACAAGGGACACAATAACAACTGGGAATGAAAAAAAGGTTTTGTGCATTTCTACTCAGCAAGGAACTTTTTCCATTCAGCCATAGTTTTTCTATATGAAGAGGTCATGTTACGGTCATGGATGGCATCTGACAGTACCTCAGTCTGCAGCACAGAGAGAAGTGTCACAATGCACTTAGGATATGTAAGGTGAAAGGTGTAATAACATAACATGAGATACATCATCCTTTCATAAATGTCCTCTTTTGAGAAGGTCATCAAAGGCAGGGTTCCAATGGCTAGTAAGCAGTTGGTTTTGCAGGCAGTCATGACAGGGCTGAAGAATGGCCTTATCTGAAGAAAGGTGTTGGGATCTTCTTTACACTGACCAAAACATGAAAAAAAATAAAAATATTATGACCACAAAAAAGATTCATAGTAATTTATGCTGAAGTAATATACAAATTATCAAAACTTTACAAATTTCTTACCTCGAGGATGTGAAGCATAGCCTCACTTGCATGTAACTTCTTGGGTGAAGCCACAGGTGATGGGAACATGTCTGGTAAAGCCTTCATCAAGGCAATTGAGTGCTTCATTGTTAAAACAAAATCAGACATCTGATTTATTGTGGCCAGTTATTTTCAAAACCACAGGGTAGTTCAGATTTTTTGTATAGACTTAGCAGGTTGTGATGCCATGATACAGAAAAGTTTACATTTTGATGCAATGCCAATAAAAGTATGGAAATTTAATACCATTTTCTATACTCAATACAGTATATCTAAATCAAAGTGTATTACATCGGAGTTTGTTTGCATGCACTAAAATCTTTTCAGTGATAAACACTTTGAGACCTATGCAGAGTTTAATTTTTTATAGGTTTGAGGTAATTATTGTGTGGTGATAGCCCAGTCTCAATAGTCAAGGCTAAACTGGAAGTGCATGTTGTAGAGTAGATGCCATGAAAAATTGAATTGAAATTAAATACATGATCAAATTGATACTTTCCATATGTTTGACAACCCTAGTATGAGGTATTTATCCATACTCAGAATGGTATCTACAGTATGATAGTGTACAGAAGCAAACAAGAACATAGAAGCAAATAAGAGCTAATAATTACCTTTGTCCAGCAACAATGACTTCATGAGCTTTCTGAATACTGCATAAAACTGTGCCTTCTCATAGAAGGTCACCCAGCAGGTCTGCAGATCAGTTAAACAGGAGTTCCCTCAATCAAGGATCTGGCAGAGCTCATCCATAAGCTGACATACACATACAGCCAGAGAGAGAGTGCAATGTCAAACATATATAAAAGTTATAGCTGGGTAAATAATTATTACTCAGGAAAGATCAAATTTTTAATATATCTGTGGGTATTCAAAGATAATCATTTTGCATCTTTCATTCTGCATTCATTATTGTGACTCAGCTGATATTGCTACACCATATCTCATTTAGAATTTGGTTACATATATGTCTACTTAAAATTAGCACTTTTGCTTACATGTGCCAGTTCCTTGAAGCAAGGATATGCTTGAAGAATCTCGATAGGCTTGTCCTGCCTCTTAGTAACATCAGAGTCAATGAAGGCACGTCTTGCTTGGAATTCAAGGTCCAGGAGCTGTGAAACATCCTTCTTGTTGGGTCTGACCTTGCTTTTGTACACCTCCTGTAGAGTTTTATAAAGTCTTGCCTGTTTCTTTAGACTATCTGTAATTGCAATTAACACATAGTGTGAAATTTAATGTTTTCTTTGTAGAAGCTGCATTTATACAAAAACACTATATTTCAATTTGTGTTCTTACCATCCAACTGGTCTCTGGGTGCTACATTGTGGTGACCTATCTATCACAGATGTGATAGAATCATCAGTCTCATCAGTGGACATCTCCTGGCTGTTTTGAAAGCTAAGGCATCATGGTCTCTTTCTTGAAGGGGTCACTCCCTGTATCTTTTTGGGGGTCATCATATTCTGACCCCTTTCAAACAGCTACTTCTTCACTGATTCCTAATAAGAAACAGAAAAAAATTCTTAGTGTTATGAATCTCATTTAATAAAACTGAATGCAGAAATTAATAGATACCAACACATTTTGGCCTGATATAATATAAAACACCTCCTAACACCTGTGTGAGATGTTTACACTTTGGCGGGCATGTATACAGTGCTGCATTTGGAAACTTGAAGAGCAGACTATTGACATACCTACTGAGCTCCACTGGGTGCAGATTTGTCCTGCAGCATTGAGTAGTACTCTATGAGATGCTTTGCCATAAAAGTAGGTTCACGGCTGTATGGGTACTGGAAGTCATACCCAGATGCTCTCTTATTGGAAACCATGCTTGTCACTGTATTTCTGATTAATCAACTGCGAAGATCTTTGGAAAGGGCGTAGTCTCCTTCTTGTCCAGCACAATGCTTTTCAAAAAAATATGTTTATTGAGTGCTCCAACTCTGTGTTTGTGTATAAGACATACTGCGGGCTTAGAAACTGTACAATTTTGTTGATACCATGCTGGTCGCTTGGCTTTGGCGAATGTTGGGTGGATGGACAAGGATGAGGGCTTAGAGAGGGGCTGAAAGGATCCCAGAGGAGGTGCCTGGTCTACACAAGTCTGATTCTTTACTCTGTACATGAGATTATAAGGCAAAAACACTGACTGTAAGAACAAGGAAACATAAAAATGCTGTCTTGATTATTGATAACAGAATATACTGCATATTTATATTAAAGGTTGTCCCATGTGAAAATTTGTCAGAAATGTGATTACCTCACTTTCACCATAAGTAAGTCTCCAAATGGTTCTCCTTCTGAAAAAGTGCTCTGGCCCAGGAAAGAGATCACTTATATCTTCCTTAGAGGGGATGGGCAGGATGTCTGTGGTTATATTAGCAGCTGAAAATACATTTACTCACACAGTAAATGATCAAGCAACTTATTATTTTCAACAACTTCAATCTTCAATTCATTTAAAAGTGAAGTTTTATAGTAATGCATATCATTATAATATCCAACATTCTGATACATTTTTATCCACCTTCCCTTAAGGTGACTTTTATATCAATGAATAAAAGAAGTATAATGTGTCCTGAAATGCAAAAGCACTAAAATGAAGCATTTCACCCAAGTGACCCCTTCAGTAATGTCTCCAGGTGTGCACAAGCACTAAAGTCAAACATTTCACAAAAGCATATCGCAAAACACAGGGAAAGACATTACATCTTACAACTTTGTCATTTGAAAGAGAAAAAATTGTTTTGCGGCATGGGAATGGCCCAGTAAAAAACTCTGTACTTGCTTTTCAAATGTAGAAAACCTGCACCGTCAGCTCAAAAATTTATCTGGATTTCTTGAATCATTGCAGTTATTTATTGTTAAAAGTTAACTTTACCAATTAGCACCTAAGTGGGCCCAGTGGTGTAGCTAGAATTTGTGTCACTCAGTGCTTTTTTTGAGTTTGCCACCCCTCACCCCCTCACAAAATACAATATACTTTTTGTAGGGATTTTTTCGATCATACCTATAAGTCTACAAACATTTAAAGCATAAAAGAGAAGCCAAGTGCTTCGGATTATGTGCAACTCTGCGCAATCAACCATAAACAAAACCACTGTTATGCCTTGAACAGCTTTGGCTCTGCTACACAGCTTTTGATTGGTTCATATACTGCAATTACTGTCAATTGGCATTGGGCCCTCCAGAAGAGACCCTTTTGTGGCAATCCCCTATCCCTCCAAAACAGCCCTAGCCATTCCAGTCTTTACGACTTGTCTATTTCTCCATGGGTATATATTATAACATCGAAGTCTAACAACTTTGAATGTTATAATATCGAACCCAGTAGAGTGAATGCTGGAAATAGCGAAGCTGCAGAACACCGAATACTTTCCTAGGGAAAGTATTCAGTGGGCCGTTTCTGCAGCTTTGCTATTTCCTCAACTGTGGAGTGAAGGTTATGGACCGGGTTAAGGTAAGTGTGCGAACAAGGTGAGTGTGCAATTGGGCGCTGGTTAGGTGAGTTAGGGTTAGGGCACAGGTCAGGTAAGTGTGTGATTATGTGGACATGAGAGTTAGGGTGGGGTAGGCGAGTTAGGGTTAGGGAGCAGGTAAGGTGAGTCTGCGATAGTTAGGGACCTTAGAGTTAGGGTTGGGTTAAAGTAAGTGGATAGCTAGTGGTGTATGTATGGTTTAGTGTAGGGTTTTGTGAAGTGTGTGCGTGTGTGTGTGTGTGTGTGTGTGTGTGTGTGTGTGTGTGTGTGTGTGTGTGTGTGTGTGTGTGTGTGTGTGTGTGTGTGTGTGTGTGTGTATTATTTATTTTGGTGTGCTTGTGTTGTGTGTATGTTTGTCGGAACAGAGAATTTTTTCCCTGGGAAAAAAAATGCTATTCTGACTGTTCGGTATTCTGGTGTTTCACACTACTGGGGTCGATATAATAACATTCAAAGTTATAAGACTTCAATGTTATGATATAGACCCTTTCTCCACAGTTACCATAAACAATGTTAAAACCTGTTGCATACTGCTTTCTTATTTACTTCTACAATAATTACAGATATTGAAATAAAATAGCACAAACACTGATAGCTGTTTTCATAAACAAAGAATACATTCTCACAATGACAATAGACTTAGCATGACCAATAAACTTATCTGCCTTGAAAGTCATTGGAGCAGCATTAAAATGCACTTTCAAATAAAATGCATCTGGCCAGTGGTGGATTACGTTTAGCTTTTACCATTTTCAAACCATAGGCTCCTTACGCACATTTTTAGGGCCATGCATATATGTAGATGTTCTTTGAATCACCTTCTGATTGTATTAAATTATATTCCTTGTATAATACAGCATCACTTGTTAGAATGTGTTTTAAATTTGTAGTTTTAAACATAATTTCAGTAAACAATGAAACAAAATGTATGAACCAATAATGACAAAACTACTCATTTTAGAATATTTCAAACATAAAAGGGCACTCATACATGTCATTACAATCCACTAATATCAGTCAATAAGCAAAATCTCTGCAGAAGTAAAACTCATTTGAATAATTCCAAATTAAAAAAAAAAACTGTAAGAGGTTGCTACTGGCAAAGAACTTTACATTTCAGTATTTCATCTTCAAATTAAGTGCCTGCTGCCCTTGAAGAATTAAATTGCTGATATTACATTAAAAAATGGTAAGCTGGTAATATTGCAGTATGGAATGACTGACAAACTGACAAGTTCATAGTTCATAGGCATCTCGTACAAAGAAGGGCACACTCAGAAGTGTAGAACCATACCCCCCCTTAAAATGCACCAAATAATCAGCAATCACAAGCTCATTGCAATACCAGCACTCAATCTATATGGTGTGGGAGTAGAACCCACAGCCTTAATCCTTACTGTGCTAATAATGCCTTCAAATGCTTTAACACAATACTAGTGATATAATTTGCTAAACAGCAATTGCACATTGTAAAAAGACTTGGCATATAAACAGCACTAAACTTCTTTTCCCCTGAAGCTCTCAGCTCCTTGTAAAATCCACTTGACACTCACTTTCTTGTAAAATGCACTTGACACTCAGCCATATTGGTAACTTTGAAGCACTAGGGATTCACTTTATAATCTCGAAATACTGAAATATCGAATTTCAGTATCTCGAGACTATAAAGCCAAAAACTCACAAACCCGAAAACCAAAACCACGAAATTCAAAACCACGAGCATCAACAAAACACTACATCACACATATAAACACAAATACACCTACCTCTCGGCACTACAACAAAGCAAAACAACACACATAAACACAACAAAACAAACACACACACCTACCATTCCTATAAGCAGGAGGGCAAGCCACCCTACACCCCACATGTCTGCTACTTATATATACTAACTCCGTGGTCGTACTAAACACCAAAAGACAGAAATCCCACCACCACACATTCTACAACCCCCTTGCACAAACACACATCACATACATACAAACACCACCACTCTCAACACTGACACACTCACACTCGTACTTACCAACCCTAACCCACACCTAAAACTACCCAACACACTCACAAACACAGAAATCCTCCCCAAAACCATTAAAAAACATAACACTTACCTAACATGGTATCAGTACTGCAGGTTTGACATTTCCGGGTTCGATATTCTGCAGTTTTGAGCAACTGCAGATTCGACAATTTGGTCTTGAAATACTGGAATTCGACATTTCAGTATTTCAAGATTCTAAAGTGAACCCAGCACAAGACATCTGGAAATAAAAACTAAATATATGGGGGGAACAAAGGCCCAAAACCAGGACACATTTGAAATATTACTTGTATATCTTAGAAAGTTGCTAGAATAAAAGGTTTTTATTACCATGCATTTCCTGAAAATGCTAATACTGTATAGGCTAACAAAGTTGTGACTAGATGCAGGTTATAGGCAGAGAAATGCAACATATTCTACCATCAGCAGTTAAGTTTACAGTGTCTTTACAATCAACACAGACAACTAGAACAGACCATTAATGTCACCATACTGTTGTGATTCATGTAGCCAAACTAGCATTTAATAAGCCAAACCTCTAAATTGATAAAACAGTTTATACTGTCAGGTTTGTCTGCTAGGCAGGTTATTGTATAGACACCAGAAACAGCAAACTCACAAATATTCCAGAAATAATCCTTGATAGATAAAATCTTACTATCCTGAATCTACACATAAAGGCTTAAAAGGTAAAAAGCAAAAATTCATGGGCATTCAGAAGCCATGTAGCTGAAGCGCTGGTATGTCCTTAAAAGGTAATTTGCAGTTATTCCATCGACTTGAACTACAGAAGTTTAAGGTATTGCACAGTGAGGACTCTAGCTTGGCTGGGCCTTTTGCATTTTTTTTTTTTGTACTGATTGGTTTGTTTGATCTTTTTATGCTTTGATTTTGATGTTATTTGTGGTAATTTGCAGTCACCTTAATGTTTATACACATCAGGCTTGATTTATAAGTTCTGTGTTTGCAAAATATTGCCAAACGATCCACTCATACTGTACTGGTAAAGTAAAAAAAAGGCAATGTGATGTTATGATTATGCATGACCCCTAAAAACACCTAATTCTCCTTCTGTATTTAGCTGTCCTACATACTGCTTTGTGACTCATCCATGAATAGCAGGAACTGTATGATGTAGCAACAGAACCAAAGGTGAAAAACATGGAATAACATCACTATGCTTTAACCAGTATAAATACACACCTCAATTAATCACACTAATTAAACAATTAATCAATTATGTAAAATATAATACATTTCCAACTGAATTTTAAGAGTTAGAAAATTAATTAATACAAAAACATTAAATACAATACATAATATTTTTGCAATACTTCATAACAATAATTATACATCCAAATTCATACCATTGGGAAATAGGGTTCCATAATTAATAATAAATTTAGATTCCATATTTAATAATTTAGTTTGAAAATTTTTATTATTTTTCTCCTAATCCCCATGGTTTTTACATGTGTATTTATACTGGTTAAAGCATAGTGATGTTATTCCATGTGAGGAAGGTATTCAGAATTCAGTAAAGAAAAATTTAATCCAGTTTGGCTGCTTCTTTTTTCATGTGTTTTTTTCGTTGGAGCTTCTATTTGGATACCTTGTGATCCAGAAGTGTGTTTTTCTGTGTCTATGATGAGAACCAAAGGTGAGGAAGCAATGACTGAATTTATGTACCATGTGTAGCCACAAGTCATATAGCAGGTAACACTATGGAGATCATTGTCAGAAACACTTGCAGCAGTATATTTCATATACATAGCTAGAACTGATCTATAGCCATGCCTAATCCACATAGATAGCACAGAAAGTCATACACAATACATAGTAGAACTAATGTATAGCCACCCCTCAACCAAATAACCAAACACCAAGAAATGAAACACAAACATTATTTTAACAGTACAACAGATGGGCAGCCATGGCTGCAACAGATAAGCCACCACACAATAGGTGGATATGCATTCAAAAAATGCAAAGCTGTATGCCACTGTAAACTGATCACAGTGTATATGATGCCCACTAACATAATTACTATAAGAAAGTAGTCCACAGTGGTACTATCCACTCTTTCCCTAAGGAAATAGCTAATATGGTAGATGAAAAAAATTAGTGCAATTTTATTTAATCCATAGTTACAGCTATTCCACAGTCCCAGCAACCCACTTGAATCATTTTATTCATTCAGCCCTCACAGAAGTTAAGAAAACCTCATCCATAATCGAGATAACATGCAAAGTCGTTTGATTACCAGTACCAAATTGGGCCTTTCTAAACCAGTACTTAATCTCTTTAATCTAAATCTATCCACTGGTTACATTCCTGAAGACTAGAAAACTGCCATTGTAATACTGTTGCAGAAGGGTCCAACAACAGACTATTGTAACAAAGACATCTGTACCATTAGGCTTATATGTAAAGCTATGGAATGTATTATCTCTGATTTCATAAATCTGAGTATTAAAAATCTGTTAACCTTGGACCCTTGTCCATTTACCTTCGTCAAAGGGAGGTCCTGCATCTTTAACCTCATTAATTTCTATGAGAAAGTCAATAAAGCAGTACATAGTTGGTATGCAATAGTTATGTGCTTAGCATTTTGGGAAATATCTTATCATTTTGACCTCACATTCTTTTGTAGAACAAATGGTTCCTCAAATGTCTGGTTAATGGAGCTTATCTGTACTTGCCCAGGTTGTTTAACACTATTCCCCACACAGGCACTATTGACAAACTTGTAAATATAAATATAAATTCTTATATTGTGTAGTGGAAAGTTAACTGGTTGTCTGACAGAAGCCATGCAAGTTAGAATCGCATAGGTGTCACTTCTAATAAGATAAAAGCTACCAAATAATGCACCACAGAGCTCAGTCCTTGGCCCTTGATTATTTGGTATATATTTCTTAGACCTTCAGGCCAACCCTCCCTCTCTTTATTTATCTATGAATGTAAACTGTATGTTGTTATTTGATCTCACATTAATTCAGAATTCCTCCAACATGGGTTAGACCATGTTAACAATTGGTGCAAGGACAAAGGTCTTAAATTAAATATGAAAAAATATACAACATTTTCCTTAATCACACAGGGACATGCTCCTCCAATATTGTTGTGACAGATTTATGCACTTGCGTTGATAACTCTTTTTTTTTTTTTTTTTTTGCCATCATGTCTCCATAGTAGTTTGGAAAGCTTTCTGTCTGGATCATCTAATTTCCAAAGGCATCTCCTGTAGATCCAAAGAAGTATTAAATTTCCTTTACCCACATCTCATCAGGCTTATTATTGAATATAATGACTTTTCTGGCATGCATTTGTCCAAACATCTCACTTAATTTGAAAGATCCCGGAGATTAGAACACTGGCTTCAAAAATCTCTGTTGTTAGGACAAACTGTCAGCCCTGCCTTGGTACTCAGTTTCTTTCAGAGTCCTCGGTGGGGATATGTGTTTAGCATTTTGGACAAAGATCTTGTCCTCCTTGCCCTCATATTCTTTTGTAGAACAAATAGTTCCTCAAATATCTGGTTAAACGAAGTAAATTTTTCATCCCCAGATAAATAAGAGACAGCATGATATATATTCACATCCCAATGTGCCCCTCCTCTGAAGCAAACTTTTAGCACATATTAAGCAAAGTAGCACCATTTCCACCTTCACAGCAAACTGGGTCAGTTGATGGGCAGCCTCAAATTCTCCCCAGGTCTATATTGCATTACCCCCTTAAGGATGGAGATCACTTTTGAATAAGGGGTTATTCACTAGACTAATAAGGATCTGCAGACTGATTGCCTTGTACTTATCTATGAACCTGCCACTACTGGCCTATGGTTATCTAAGTTTGCAGACAACTGAGCTTACAAATGTTATTCCATACAAGCTTGCATTCACTTTTAAAAGGATGAAAACTCCAAAATAACAACTGTGTAATAAAGATAGACTCACAAAAGCAAATGGGGTATGCTAGCAATAAGAAGGCGATAAACTCTTGCTTCATCTGTTCAGTTTATAAGTATATTTATACTGATACTGCTTTTAAACATCCTTTGATTGTGAAAGAGTTTAATTTTGAAAACTATGCAAATGGAAATTGTAATACAAGAAATGTGTGTGTGTGGAGGGGGGAGTATACAGAAGCATTCAATGTGTCATGGTAAAACACTGCATATCAAGGATTCCATAGCATGATGTGGCTCATAGTTGCTTAACTACAGCATGTATTAGGACCAGCATTATGATGGTAGTCTGACAAAACAGCTGCATAGTAAATAACCACAACCATATTACAGGTGGCATTCATGCTAGGGAACTCCACAGAAGGTGCAGTGTTTTATGATAATGTGTGGGGTTTGTATCACAAGAAAGCTAGGGAAATGTACACTTGCCTATGCCTGTTCCACATACAGTGCAGTGTCTCATTACTGTAACTTGGGTACTATGAGCAGGTCATACAGGAACAGCACAGCAAAGTGCCAACAGATTTCATCATATAAATGGGAAGGAATGGTGGAGTAAACAAAGGTAGAAAAAGAGGACTAATAAACAGAAGCACACACAGAAGTGTAACCATAAGGCAAAGCCATAAACATCTCCTATACCACTTAGCACTGACCTCCTTGATAGCACCACATCCCGTCAGCTCTTCAAGTGAAGAGCAAAAAAAAAAAAAAAAAACCAAAAATGACTTTGGCATCTTGGAGTAGCCAGATACATGCCCTGCCCCCATCTGTTTCTGAAAACCAAATGAAAAAAAAAGGTTTTTAGCTTTTAATGTCAAAAGTCAACTGGTATTTGTCCCCGTCATCTCTTCCTGAGAAGTGAAAATAAAATGGACATCATGTTGAAGTGCCTTTCGCTGGGCAGCCGCAGTGGTGCAGCAGTTAGTGTTGCCACCTCATAACAAGAGGTTCTCCAGTTCTATCCTCGGCTGGGGTGCCTTCTGTGCAGAGTCTGCATGTCCTCCCTGTGGTCACATGGGTTTCCTCCAGGTGCTCCAAATTCCTCCCAAAGACATGCTGTAGGTAGATTGGATACTCTAAATTGGCCCTAGGTGTGAGTGTGTGTGCCTTCTGTGGAAGGATGGGTGCTGGGCTGGCAACTTGACACTGTAAAACTCCACTGCCAATCATGAGCAGACAGTTGATCTGCTGTGGTGAGCCCTAACTGGGAAAAGTTGGAAGAAGGTGAAGTGCCTTTTTCTACTGGCATTTTGGTAAAGAAAACAAAAAGTACAGGAATTCTTGATCATGCCCCTTAATGCTTTGCATACGGGGCAACAGTTCACTTCACCCCACCCTTGCTACTCTGCTGCAACAAGGAAAGATAGATGGGAAAACATTTTTGGGAGGGATGCTGTCATTCTGAATATCTGAAGAAGAAAGGCAGATAATGAAGGAAACACGAAGCTTGTAGGTGATAGACAGAGGGAGAAGGAGAGATAGAAGCTGTAGAGAAATAAACAAACTGCAGAAATGGACAAGTTCAGTATAGACACATTAAATGGGAACAACACTGAATAGATACAGACATACAGAGGGAGGGCAACTGATGATGTGGAGATTTGGACCATAAATTAGGTGTGGGAAATAGGGTCTATATTACGTGATCAAATGGTCAAATAGTCGAACACGTAATAGTCGACCTGTAATAATCGAACCGCAACAATATCGAACGGAAAATAAAAAAAGAAAAACCCACCCAAACAAACCATTTAAATGTTCTACGCAGGGGGGCAAGGCCCCCTGCACCCCCCACACCCCCGCTACTTAAAAATACTAACTCCAAGATTGCACTGCAGTCCAGACAATGGAAAACTTCCATTTCTGCACTGTATGGAGATCTCCATTGAACCGTTCAACATTGTGGCAGTTCGTTTATTACGGGTCGACTATTACGTGTTCGACTATTTGACCACTCGATCACGTAATATAGACCCAGAAAATAACACTTAAAGGAAGGAACTCTAGGATGAAGGGTTGCATGGGAAATGGAGTCCTGTCTTACCAGCCTAAATGGGACCCCACAATGACATCATTTACTTCTGTATCTAATCTTAGGAGCAGGCTCAGCCATTGTTGGGCCAATGGTCAGAGCTGGCTGGTCTTGCAACTCAACCGACCACACCAGAAGGAGCTCAGCAGTACTGATGAAGGTGCCCAACTGTCAGTGCACCTTGGACACAACCAATCTCTGAACCTGATGCTGTGAGACCATGGAGGACCCCTCTGGGCTACTCTCAGAAGAGCAGCCTCTGTCCTTTTCAGATAGGTGAACATAGTGAGCACCAGTGAGCCTTCCAGATTAACTTCAGCAGGGAGATCACTGTCCCTCTAATAAGAAGCAAACCTAGTGACATATCCAGGTGACTACCTCTGATTCTCAACTTGTATCACAGCTTAAATTGTACAACAATGAGTAAAACCAGATAAAAATGAAAACATTAGTGCACATCTATGTTACAAATAGAATAGTAATTGCACAGTCAAGTCACAGATGCAGCATGCACATTCCACTGCCAGAGACTCTTTCAAGCCTCTACAGTCAGTGTTCACTACTGAACTCATACTTCTAGTCACTGTGTAAGGAAGCTGGGAAAACTCAGTACACTGTGAACCTGTTAAAAGACAGCAAAGACAAAATAAAACTGATAGGCAAAAAATGTATACATATCTATATCTATATATCTCTATCTATATCTGTTTCTATATATCTATCTATAAAGATATACATATATATATATATATATATATATATATATATATATATATATATATATATATATATATCTACCGAATAAAACAAACAGCACAAAGACACAGCAAGGTTATACTCTGCCACTTAAAACCAATTGACTCAGTACAAAATACAATAAAACAGAGAATGAAATACCATTAACTTTAATAAAAATAAAAAAATAAGAAACAATAGATCCTTGTTTTACAACTTCTTATGTTGTGGGTTGACAGGAACTGATAAAGAAGGCTTAGCATCTGCCGGCCTCATTCCTGAATTCCTATTTAGCAGCACTAGGAGGACAAATCAATAGCTCTGGTGATGCCGAATGGAAAGGTGCATTCAAGTTGGCTTTGCTTCCTACCCTGTAGGAAGGTTTCATCCTATGCCACATTCTGTGGCATTCCAGTGGCAGTAGAGAGACAGGAGACAGTTCACATTCTTCTACAGCTTCTTGTTCTTCGCATTCTATGTTCTTATGTTTGAGCAGATTGCTCCACCCCGGGACATGCCTATCATTTTTATAACTTTGCACTGAAGATCTGTGAGGCTCCAGATTGGACAAAGACGTATTCTGCTTCTTGCTATCATTCTTCATTTCTGGAGTTCTATCAGAGTCCGTTTCTCTAATAATCTGTGCATCAGTGGGGTCAGAAGTCATACAATAAGCAGCTTGCTTTAATCCCATAGTAAGACCACCATAATTCTTCAGAAAAAATACTCCAGATGAATTAGTATATATATATATATATATATATATATATATATATATATATATATATATATATATACATTTTACATACACACAGAATAATAGGTTGGTGCACTTGTCCTACCTCTGCCTCCCATTGGAAAGCAGGTCAGTATGGGGTACCACTATATGGCACTACATTGATGCCTGCATTGTTCTCCAGAATGCTGACACTAGTGGCATCACTCACCATTCTTGCAAGCTGCTAGAAGGCATCCTATTTGTATAATAAGCCATTCAAATGGTTCATCCAGTGTTTTTGTCAGTCACTATGCAGTAGATTTTGGAAAATCCTGCACTCATGTTCACATTAGACATGAATCCTGCTAAAGCCAGCTTGCGACAAGGCTAAGTTGCCCCAACAGTCTTGACAAGGAACAAAATAGTAATCACATGCATCAAAATGCACAGGTGAACATCACGTGAATCTCATCAATAGGCAGCAACAGTGCACAAGTAAAAGTATCAGTAGCACCTGTCTCCATGGTACAGGGATGAAGTACTGGCTTTGACCTAGGTGACTGGTGCTCAATTATCATCCAAGTACTAGAGTAGCCAGGCAGGTAGGGGTGGTGTGAATGGATGTGGCTTGTGAGTTTCTCTTGGGGGGATGAGTTTTGAGTTCTCAGAAGTATATAGCAAGAGGTGAAGACCAGAGAGACCTCTGCCTGTATTACAAAGGAATCTGAATCTGAAGTGTGTGTGACTGAAACTTCATACATGGCAGTTGCTTGGATGTAGGAGCTGTGAGGGTGGTAACTGGTTAAATGTATGTAGGGGATATGTTAAGATAGTAAAAATGCTTGTAGACTTTAAATTTTTTCTTGAAGAAAAACTTTTTTTTGCCTCTAAATGCTTCCTGAGTTGGATTTTTTTCTAATTCTCAAAGGGTGTTTCTTCACTCATTTAAGCTTTATTAATGTATTTATCCCTAATCAATTCAGAGCCTCTTACGTGAAAGAACTCTTGTGGTCTCAAACAGACATATAATTAATATGGTTCCTCTTTGATGAGGTTGCTCATGTTGCAAAAATACATCTGGAATTGTTCAGGCTTCATTTATTTCATTGCAAGGACTATACTTTTAAAATCTCTTGCCCCATGGGTACTGGAGTTTCTCACACTGGTCAGCTTTATGAGATTCATCGAACACATTTATTTCATCTTGTATATGATTTTTTAACTATTGCTTGGTATTTATATCAGATATATGTTTATATTGATTCTGTATGTCTGTTTTTTTATTGTTTGTGTTAAGTTTTACTGCATTGTGTTGTTTTTCAGCAAGTCCATACATTTGGATTTTGAACTAAACTTATACTTAGAAGCCAACAGCTGCATGGAAAAATAATATATATAACAGTCCCAATAGACTCCTCATTATTAAAATATATTAACTCTACATTTGTACAACTGTGTAGAAAAGTGGCAATACCATATACAGGGAATAGCTTCCATTGCTCATATATGAACATATCTACAGTGATCATGTATAGGGAACCTCATGCACCTGCTAAAGCTTCCTCATACACTTCTGAATATTACTATATATGTATTGCTTGGCTTGGGAGTGCCTTTTGTGTGGAGTCTGCATGTCCTCCCCGTGGTTGGGTAGTGTTCGAATGACATGCGTGTGTAAATGGGCATGCCTTTGTTGAAGGTTGGGTGTCAAGCTGGCACCTCAGTGTTTCGTAAAAATCTACTGCCAATCATTAGCAGACCGGAGTTCCACTGTGGCAACCCCTTACCAGGAAAAAGCCGAAAGACAAACAACATGTATTACAAAACTATATGTGCCACATCCATTGAATCAATTTCATCAAATTGTCATTCACCTAAATTAGGTTTCACCCAATTTTCTTAAATTAGTTGGCATTGAATTAAATAATAGGAGCCCATAAATACACACACACACACACACACACACACACACACACACACACACACACACACACACACACACACACACACACACACACACACACACACACACACACACACACACACACACACACACACACACACACACACACACACACACACACACACATATATCTATATAATATGTGTGTGTGTGTGTGTGTGTGTGTGTGTGTGTATATATATATATATATATATATATATATATATATATATATATATATATATATATATATACTGTAAAGTATGAAGGAAATGTAAGTCTATTAGAAAGTATAAGTATGTGACAAGATGCATAAACCTGAAATGCACTGTACATAGAGACGTGACAGTCTGCACATAGTGGAAAATTACTTAGAGAAGGGATTGTCTGAAAGTAGTAAACATGTCTATATATGGAAATGCATCCGATTTTCTTTTTCTGCCTGGAGATGTAATGACATCATGTAACCTTAGAGCTATGGGGAATGCCCCTATTGGTTAATCAAACTTTTGGTGTTCTTATTTGTTCAGTGTTACTTTTCTAATGAGTCAGCATTTCATAGTCTATATAAGTTACAGTTTTTGTTTGTTCTGGGGGTCGCCCTGATATACAAGGCTAATGACCCTGGAGCCTTTGCAAGCCTAGCCCATAGGATTACAATGGCATCGTGCCACCCAACATTAGTTCCCAGTGCCGCTGTCGAGTAGTGCCACTGCAGTGATCCCCGGTGTGAATTTTCTATTTCCCATCCACTCATCAAGATTTCTCTTGAAGAGGGCCAGTGAGGTGCTGTGTTTGACATGTATAGGTTCATAGGTTCATAGGTAAGTACTAGGCTATTTGCTCTGGGGCCTATATAAGCCTAGCAAAAAAGGTTCCCTGGCTTTTGCCACCCAAGAAAATTATTTTCCTGTACCCCTGTCAAGCAGTTCTGCAAAAGTGATCCCCGGGGTGAATTTTCTGTTTCCCATCCAGTTGTCAAGGTTTTTCTTAAAGATGGCCAGTGAGGAGCTTTGATTGACAGGAATGGGGACTTTGTTCCAGAGTATAGGAAGTCTCTGGGACAGGAATCTATCTATCCAGCATGTTCTGTTTATTGTGGTGACAAGGTTTAGGTCCATGGAGTGTGTGGTACAGAGAGGCTGGTATTTCTTTAACTGTAGCATGTCCGACGGCTCTGGGTTTGACATAGCTTTGTTTGTTAGGCAGAGATCGACTCTGAGTAGACGATATGCAACAAAGTAGAGCTGGATTTTTTTGAGACGGTCTGCGTATGGCATTTGTTTGAGGCCAGTAATCCTCTTAGTGAGGTATTTCTGTGGCCTCTCCAATTGTTGTAGGTGTCTTGTGAGATACATGCCAAATAGGGCATTGTACTCTATGACTGGTCTAATGAAGGATGAGTAGAGAGAAACAATGACCTTTTTTCTAGAAGAGAACCCTTTTGTGATGAGGTGTAAGATGTAGAAGGGTTTCCTAACTACTGTGGCAATGTGGTTATCAAAGGAGAGACTACTATCCACCTGTGTCATGAGGTCTCTTATCACACTTTCAGCGTTTAGTGAGCTACCGCTTATGTGGTAGTTCATAGGTACCGAGTTTTTCACAAAGGGGATGACAATTCACTTCTTAGCATTGAGCGTGAGGCCATGACTTTGACACCAAGCATCTGTCTCTGTGAGGCCCTTTTGTAGAATGTCAACATCATTTGGTGATTCTATTATGGCTCCCAGTTTGCAGTCATCTGCAAACTTTGTTAGCTAAAGACCTTCTGTGTTGGCTGCACTTCAGAGAAGAAGATGCCAAACAGGAGAGGACCCAGGATCGAACCCTGAGGTACTCCACTTGTCACTGATCTGAAGTCAGACTTGGAGTCGGCAACTTTTACTGTGTGGGTTCTGTCAGTGAGCCAATTGGCCACCCATTTTGTGACATGGGGATTTATGCCCAGTTTAGTGAGTTTATCAATAATTCCAGAGTGGGTGATGGTGTTGAAGGCCTTGTCAAGGTCAAGATAGGCTGTGTGCAATACCTTGCCCTCATCTACGGCTCCCGTGACTGTTTTAAAGAAGTCAGTCAGGTTTAGTAGACATGATCTACCTATTACAGACCCAAACTGAGTGGGGTCCTGGGTTTGGAGGTTACCTATGTCTTTGTTTATTAGCTCCAAGATGATACGTTCCATGGCCTTGCAGACCAGGCTCGTCAGGCTAATGGGACGGTAGTTACTGGGGTCCGTGATAGCAC
Organism: Protopterus annectens; assembly: GCF_019279795.1. Taxonomy (NCBI): domain Eukaryota; kingdom Metazoa; phylum Chordata; order Ceratodontiformes; family Protopteridae; genus Protopterus; species Protopterus annectens. The sequence continues at coordinate 425,946,132 of NC_056735.1, forward strand.
CCCCTTTGTGGAGTGGGATAACTGTCGCTGTACGCCATACAGTAGGCACATAGCCTGAGGTGAGGCTATGATTGTACATGGCACTTAGGTGGGGGTGGCAGTTCATTCTGTAGTTCATGCAGTATGCAGCCTGGGATGTTGTCTTGTCCCATGGATGCTGTGTTTTTGGCTTTGGAGTGGGCGGTCTTTACTTGTTCTTCCGTGATTACAGGGGCTTTACATTCTTCCAGTATTAAGATGGGCCCTTTGATGAGTGAGAGCACTTAACCTATCTGCCAGGATGTTGGCAATATTGGTTGGTTCTGTATATTTAGTGCCATTGTGCTGCAGCTCAGAGCATATCTGAGTGTTGCCATTGAGATTCTTGACATAGCTGTAGAACGCTTTGTGGTTGTCTTTCAAATCAGTGGCAATTTTATTTTCATAACTGGCTTTGGAGGATTTTATGAGGGATCTCAGCTTCTTGCTGAGGCTGACCAGGGAGATCTTCCAATCTTTGGTTTTTATTTGTTTTTGCAACAGCTTCTTCCTTCTGTTGTAGAGTTTGTTTATGGAAGGTGACCACCAGATTGGCTTCCTTTTTTTGGAGGATAGCGTCTTGGTTCTGTTGGGGATGGCATGATGTGCTTATACAGTACATTTGCATAAGATTCAGCAATCGTATGTCTATTATCCATCTAGGTGGCTGTAGTGAAGTTTGCCACTTCTGTCTTAAGTAGCATGAAGTTGGCTTTGGAGTAGTTTTTGATGGTGGTTTCCTTAATGGGGGTGGGGGTGGGATGTGGCTGTCTAGGGTGATTAGCTTGTGGTCGGATCTGACCAGTGAGGAGTTGACCTCTGGTGTGGAACACCGGTTACCCATATTGGTAATGACCAGGTCCAGGATATTGCTGCCCCTGGTGGGGGTGTGGACAAGCTGATCCAAGATGTTGGAGTTTATGAATTCCAAAAAATGTTGAGTGAATGAGTTGGTACATGAGTAGCTTTCCCAGTTGATGGTGGAGTAGTTGAAATCACCCATAATTACGGTATTGGATTGTACCTTAATATTTTCCAGTATGTTAAGAAATGAAGAGTGGGAATCCTGGGGCACAGTGGTGGATCTGTAAGAAGCTACAACCTGAATTGCAGTCTTGCACAGTGATAGTTGCACTTGGATAATTTCGGATGCATTATGTTGAGCAACTAGCCTGGAGGTGTGGATATCCTTGATGAATATTGATACTCCTCCACCTTTAGTGCTTCGGTCAAGGTTATATGGCCAAAAGGTGTGGTATGAATTATAGCCTGGTAATGCAGGAATGTTCAAAGGAGCCTAGAACCAGGTCTCTGTTACTGTACAGATGTCAATGCTCTCCATTTTTAGGATTGCCTCAAGTGAGTGCATTTTGAGGTTTAGACTTCTAGCATTGAGTAGCGTTACCCTCAGAGTTTGCTGGCTTACATGCATACATACATACAAATGTTTCAAGCACGAGCATTAAAGCCCTTCTAGCTTTCCAGTATGCAGGGCCAGCCTTAGCTAAAATGGAGCCCTAGGCGAAGTAGCACTCTAGTGCCCCTTAAGCCGCACCCACACCATACTCGTGAAACACCCCTATTTGCCCCACATCCACAGGAAGGATCCATCTCTGTTAGAAATGCTACATCTAAAGAAATCCCAATTCCCTCCGCACCACATGCTCCAGAGACCTCAACCTCTTTACTACAATCAACAGAACATGCTGGAGGGACAGGTTCATAACTCAGAGACTGCCCATGCTATGGTACAGATTTCCCATACATGTCAAACAGAGCACCTCACTAGCCGTCTTCAAGAGAAATCTTGATGAGTGGATGGGAAACAGAAAATTCACCCCAGGGATCACTCCAGTGACTTTACTTGACAGAGGCAATGGGAACTAAGGTCAGGTGGCACGATGCAAGGATAATCTTATGGGCTAGGCTTGTAAAGGCTCCAGGGCCATTAGCCCAGTACACACCTATGAACCTATAAACAACAGCAGGACCCCTAGAACCAGGGTCCCCCAACAATCACAGGTTTCGCTAGTGCTTAAAGCAGGCTATGATTCCACACGATTTTCACACAGATGTGAGAATGTCTTCAGATGACTGACGCTGGCTGATTATGTTTGCATGGCAGTCAGCCTCTTAGTAATGAATAATGCAAATAAGGACCCTGGATATGTACTGTGACACCAGTATATCAGCAAAACCATAGATATTTTAAGGACTATTCTAATCAATAACTGTATATACATGCCTTATCTGTTAACATCATTTAAAAATAATGTATGTATCTAATAAGGGGATGACACCCCTCTCCCAATACCTCTCAACCTCTGAGCTTTAAAAATCATATTATAAGGTCAGAAAGAAGACCGGAGTCTTACTTTATATGCTAGACCCTATATAGTTCCTGGAAAGGAGTTTGCATGGGTTGTATTTATTTGTTTGATAATGTACATACCTATAGATGGGTCTGCCATTATGAGGAACATCAGTAAACAGAGAAGGAGCAAGACAATCTCTGAGGGCCAAAATTATAACGCACTGCCTAAATCATACCTTTAAGAAGTATGCCTGCAAGAACAAGTGTTTTCACATATTTTCAGTCACCCATGGCACATCAGACTATTTAAAAAGTCATACACAGTTAGTAATGAAAATAGTTTGATACTGACTCCTGAACAATAATGCTCACATCCAACAGGGGGACTGACACACCCCTCCCTGCCATATTGCATATTTCAAATAAATATCTATCAGAAAATACATAATCAAAGTTAAAAGCTATACTGTATACATTATATATCTTCTCCACCTGCCCCACAGTACAAAACAAACTACCATTTGGTGGGTGTCAGCCCTCCTGAACCATTTTTTTGCATTAATTTCTATTGATCTGCATTTTAATCATTTTATGAAATACCACAACAAAGTATCCCTACAGAAATCAATCAGCTGTCCCAGATCTAGCAAAATGTTCCTAATTTTGCCTCTTGAGACCCCCCCCTCTTTTTTTAGTTAAAAATTGAGAATTATGCTCAGATATACCTTCTGTTCTACTAACGTTTTAAGTGAATCGGAGTACTGTTTAAAAAAAATATTCCTTATTTTGGTCTTCTAATTTATTGATATGCATAAAAATATGTCACTCAATGCAGTCCGAAAGTTTTTTCAAGCGAGGAACACTACAAACTGAGAGTCTGTGGAAAACATAGCAATATACACACACAGACACACACATACCTACTCTCTCATACAGCAACATACACATACCTTTTCTTTCATACAGCAACTAACAACTAGTCTAAATTCCACACACTCCTACTCTCTCAAACACACAGACAAGTACTTTCTCATACAGAAATAAACAAAACAACTATTTTAAATTATACACATACACATCTACTTTCTCTCTGTTAGCAGCACACACATACACACACTCACGCACCTTCTCTCATACAAACAGAAGGGGTTATTGAAATTCTATATACACACGCACAGACACGCACTCTTTCTCTTGCATACAGTAACAAACAGTCTGAATTACTTACGCATTCACTTACTTACCATATTTCTAACTCAAACTGCCACATGGACTTAGCCCCCCTTCACAGAACTGCTAGCTTAAAATTTAGGCGCGACTGCAAACTGAATTTACTTACACACTGGCATAAGCACGCATGATGCTCGTTTAAGGAGAAGACACTAATACCGCAATCGACCTGCTGCAGATGTAATAGTGGGAGGGCTCTCACCCCCCATGGTTCCGAATCGGAACTTCCGACGCCCTTGTACTTTTTTTATTTTATTTTAATTAGTTTAGTTAGTGCATTCTTTCTTCCCAGCACCTGCTGCAAGCACTGGGAAGAAAGAATGCAGCAATTAAAATAAAAAAATAAATAAGCCAAAACTGCGCCCTTTACGAGGCCGGCCTGTAAGGTGCCCTAGGCGGTCACCTAGTTCGCCTATGCCTAAGGCCAGCCATGCCAGTATGCCAAAACACTCGTTCCCATAATCAATGTCCAGGCTGTTCTTAACAATATTGAAACTAGTACTTGCTTTAATGTAATTTAGTAGTCTGTTCCAAGCATCAGCTAGTCTGTCAGAGAACCAATTAGTGCACTTCTCATTCCTATAGAATCTTCTACATAGGTTATCTGATGATTCTCTAGTACTTTTTGATAACCACAAACATTCCCAGAGGTAGTTGTCCCTAAATGCCCTATATACCTGGATAAGATCTCCTCTTAGATATCTGTAAGAGACACTGTGCAAGTTCAGATATTTTAGTCTTTCATAATAACTTAGATTTTCTCATCCATGGATGCCCTTAGTATATTTCCATTGTACTCTTTCCATTTTATTCATGGTTGTTTTCCTATAGGGTTCCATATTGTTATTCCATACTCAAGTTTGGGCCTAAAGTAACTAACAAACAATGACTTCATTATGTTTGATTTCCTAGACTTTATAAATCTTTTTATACAACCTATAGTTCTATAACTATCATTAGCCAGTTGGTTGATATGATTAGAAAAACTCATAGCTGAATCTACCCATATACCCAGGTCCTTAAATGAGTCTACAGTTTCAATCACTGCGTGCTGTATTAAATATTCACCTTTCAGTTTATGTCTCCCAAATCTCATATGCTTAGTGTTTGATGTATTTATCAACATATTATTCTCCAGTGCCCAAATAGTCAATTTAGTCAAATTATTTTGCAGATATGCCTTATCTGTAACACTTGTAATCAGTTTCCCCAGTTTCAGGTCATCAGCATATAGACTGTAGAACACCTCAGATGAAAAAGTAAGGTCTGAAAGATACAATCTAAACAAGTAAGGGACTAGTACAGAGCCCTGTGGGACACCCCGACTGTAACAAAGGATTTTGCCTTGCAGCTATCCATCTTATCAACAGTACATCAGTACCTAGTTGTACTAATTTATTGATCAGTTTTGTGCATGACCCTGTCAAATGCTGAAGTTAAATCTATATACATCACATCACAGCACAATATTTAATTCATAGCTGTTATTATATTGTTATAGAACATCATGTTACAGGTGGTAATAGATCTATTTTCACCATATGCATGCTGATATATGGTTTGAAGTCCCAACCTATCCAGTTGCACCTGTTACAGTGGTGAATTTAGCATTTGAACCTTGCCTAAAAAAGGCACTATAGGGTTGGCAAGAGCCTTTACCAGTATCTGGAATCCCAGGTGTGACAGGTGCAGACCATATCTGGCAAAGCATCGTGGTCTGTCAACCATGTCTTCCCAGGCAGACAGATGCTGAATCCCCTTAGAATGAAACCAGAAACTTATCCAATTTTTGAAGTCAATCATTTTGTCCTTGTACTGTGGTATAATTCTGAGAGAGGGCAGAATGCTACTCAGGGTGGGGGTCTTGCCTGACTGGGCTACCAGATCCAAGAGCGCCTTCATGTCTTGTTTCATGTAGTTCAGAGAGGTGTCCCAGGTCATTCACACCAACATGGATGATAACAGTGTCATAATCATACCTGTTGTGAAGTGACCTGAGTGCATGTGATATGTGGCAAATCCTGGCACCCGACAAGCAGCTGATGTAATCTCTTTAGTCAGCCTGGTGAGTGGGATGTCAGTGTGCCTGACTACAGAGTCACTTATGACTTGTGTGTTAGGTACTTTGTTTTGCCTTATGGGCTGTTGCTGGGTGGCACACTGGTGTTTTGGGCTATTTGTTGCTTTGGTTGCATTGGTGGGTGGTGGTTGTTTGTGTATCTGTTTTGGGGGTCTCTGTTTCCTGTTTAGATTTCTATCGAGAACCTCTGCGTATGTAGTGCGTGTTTGGCATTGCTATGTGTGGGTATTGGTGGTAAAGGTTTTGCGGGACTGTGTGTTGAGTGTGGTGTTGTGCGGGTGTTGACCTTCTCCTCTTGACTGACTAGTTCAGTCTTGGTTGGAGAGAGCTTGGTTTACAGCTTGGCTATATAAGTGCATTTCTCGCAGGTTGTAGTGTTGGGTGGTAGGAGGAGAGGTTTGTCTGTATACATGAGGCAATTACTACATTGCCCCAAGATGCTCAGATTCACAGGTGGACAGGAGAAAACACTGGGAGCTGACCCTTGGAAGTGCAAACCCATGCAAACACAGGTTTTAAAGAAGGAAGTTGAAAGGGATAGAAGCAGCACAAAAAGGCCAATATTACAACAAAACTAAAGCTGAAAACCACTCCCCTAGCAATAGATAGGCTGTTCAGAGCTTACCTCTGCCACTGATAGGCTGCAAGACTTCCCTCTGTCACTGCAAGGTCTGGTCCACTCCCAACATAAAACACAGTCCAGAAATCATCAAATCTGGGATCTGGACTATACTGGTTTAAGGAAAAGGCAGGAAATGAGGAGGCAGATAGGATTTTTATTTCAGAAATAAAAAAAGCACAGCAAAATACACTAACAAAGCTCTAAAAGGCTAGCGCACTGGAGTGTGTAGCCTGTAATAGTAAATACAATTTGAAACAAACGATCTGGTAAAGTGCAATGTACAAAACTGGTAGAAATGCAGTTAAATAATTTAACACAGTAGTAAAACACTTACAACAAGGTGCGGCAGGTAATAAAAGGCAGAATACAGATCTTTTGAACAATTTAAGTCTCTCCTTCTGCTTTCTGCTGCTGTAATTCTTTGCAGGATGCCCAAATAGATCGGTTTTAAAGCAGGAAGTTAGGAGAAGTCTATTCCATAACAGGTAATAAAAGGCAAAATACAGATCTTTTGAACAATTTAAGTCTCTCTCTCCTTTCTGCTGCTGTAATTCTCTGCAGGACGCTCAAACGGATCAGCCGAGGTAAAAACAAGCACAAACCTGCACAAACATGGGTTTTAAAGCAGGAAGTTGAAAAGTATAGAAGCAGCCCAAAACGGCCAATAGTACAAAAAAACTAGAGATGGAACCCACTCCCCCTGCGATAGATAGGCTAATCAGAGCTTACCACTGCCACTGATAAGCTGCAAGACTTCCCTCTGTCATTGCAAGGTCAGGTCCACTCCCAACATAAAACACAGTCCAGAAATCAGCAAATAGGGGATCTGGACTATACTGATTTAAGGAAAAGGTGGGAAACGAGGAGGCAGAAAGGATATTTTTTTCAGAAGTACGGAAGTAAAGAAAGCACAGCAAAATACACTAACAAAGCTCTAAAAGGCTAGTGCACTTGAGTGTGTAGACTGTAACAGTAAATACAATTTGAACCAAACGATCTGGTAAAGTGCAATGTACAAAACCGGCAAAATGCAGTTAAATAATTTAACACAGTAGTAAAACACTTATGACAAGGTGCGGCAGGTAACAGAAGGCAGAATACAGATCTTTTGAACAATTTAAGTCTCTCTCTCTCTCTCTCTCTATCTCTCTCTCCTTTTTGCTGCTGTAATTCTCCGCAGGATGACCAAACGGATCCGCTGAGGTAAAAACAAGCACAAACCCATGCAAAAAAGGCACTATAGGGGTGGCAAGAGCCTTAGCCAGTTGAAAGGGATAGAAGCAGCCCAAAACAGCCAATAGTACAACAAAACTAGAGCTGGAAACCACTCCCATATCGACAGATAGGCTGTTCAGAGTTTACCACTGCCACTAAAAGGCAACAAGACTTCCCTCTATCTCTGCAGTGTCTGGTCCACTCCCAACACAAAAGACAGTCCAGAAATCAGCAAATCTGAGTTCTGGACTATACTGGTTTAAGGAAAAGGTGGGAAATGAGGAGGCAGGTAGGATTTTTTTTTTCAGAAGTAGGGAAGTAAAAAAAAAAGTCAAGCAAAATACACTAACAAAGCTGTAAAAGGCTACCGCACTTGAGTGTGCAATCTGTATCAGTAAATACAATTTGAAACAAACGATCTGGTAAAGTGCAATGAACAAAACCAGCAGAAATGCAGTTAAACAATTTAACACAGTAGTAAAACACTTACAGCAAGGTGTGGCAGGTAATAAAAGGCAGAATACAGATCTTTTGAACAATTTAAGTCTCTCCTTCTGCTTTCTGCTGCTGTAATTCTTTGCAGGATGCCCAAATAGATCCGCCGAGGAAAAAACAAGCACAAACCCGTGCAAATGCGGGTTTTAAAGCAGGAAGTTAGGAGAAGTCTATTCCATAACATGGACAGTCCATGGGTTATGAATCTGTCCCTCCAGCATGTTCTGTTGGTTGTAGTAATGAGGCTGTGGTCTCTGGATCATGTGGTGGAGAGGGATTGGGATTTATATATATATATATATATATATATATATATATATATATATATATATATATATATATATATATATAAAATCGGTACTGATCCCCGAAGGAACTTTTAACCAAAGCACAAACAGCTGGGCATACATCCGCGAAAGTGCTTTTTACAAAAAAAGCACTTTTGCGGAAGTATGCCTGCAGCTAGAGGGAGTCCTGGGGGAATGACTGTTGCGGAGATCATACTACAGTGCGGATAAGGGAATATTCCCTTTTCCTCACTGTAGTGCGATCTCGGAGTGAGAAAATTAAAGTAGAGGGTGGGAGATGCAGGGGCTTGCCCCACCTGCATAATAGTAGATTTATTGTTTTTTTTTTTTTTAATGCACTTTAACGAAAGCTCTTTCGTTAAAGTGCGTTCGGTGATTGTGGATTCAGACTATTGAACTTTCGTTCAATAGTCCTAGATATATATATGCTCCGCTCCCCACCCTGCCCCCTATTCCCACCCGCCCCCAATACCTCTAAATTTATCAGGTCATTAAGCCCATCCCACTCATCACCAACCAATCACAACCATCACTTACTCTGACTCCTCTCCCTCCCACTTTCTCTGTTCTGCCTATACTATCAAATCTACTCCCTTAGCCCTCCCACCAATCTTCTCTTTCCCTCTTCCATCCACAATTCCCCACTAGCTTTTTTATACACCCACTCTACCAAGGCAACTCCCGCTAGCATATTTCTCACAGTCTACTTCTCCTCTCACCATGGATAGAAACTCTTTCACCACCCTTCCCATCTTATCATTACTCCTATTTATCTCTTATCTTTTAACAAGTTATGAAACTCTAGCCCTAACAGGAGTTTACCTCCCAAGGGTCACACCTCTTATACTCACAAAACCCTCTAATCTCATCCCTCCCTCCCACTACCCGTTAGCAACCACAGTCCCAAAAACCTTCCTACCCTTAGACACCCTAAAACACCTTCTACTAAGGACACTCTCAAATTACTATTCAAACTCCAAAAAATATTAGACTACTTAAAGAAATCTATTACGAAAGACGGTGATATCCACCCCAACCCAGGCCCTAACTTTGCCCAAGGCTCTAACACCTTGAAAGCTGCTAGAAGCTCAGAGAACTCCCTCCTAATCCTTCACCTGAATTTAAGAAGTATCAATAATAAGGTTCACAACTTACATGCCTTGCTTGCAACCCACTCCCCAGATATTATGTGCCTATCAGAAACGTGGCTCAAACCTTCCACTAAAGATGAAGAAATCATCCCACCTGGGTATAACATTCTCAGGGCCGAAATACTAGAAAGGGCGGGGGTACAGCTGTCATGTTTAAGAACTCCTTGAACATTACAATGCACCCGCTACAACCCCCAAAAATTCCTACCCTAGAACTGCTTTCACTAAAGCTATCCCTAAACAACCAAAAAAGTATTAATCTTTTAGTAATTTACTTACCCCAGGCAAAAATGTTGAATACCTTGAACAATTGCTCAGTTGGTTAGCTGCCACCTATCCCCAAGAAACTATAATACTAGGAGACGTTAATATTGACTGGTCCCTCTACTCCATAAACTCAAACCCTCTCCCCATTAACTTACATGGTTTCTCCCAAAACATTCGATCTCCCACTAGAATTGGGAATGCTCAACAAAAGGAGAGCACGATTGACTGGATTCTTACTAATAAGACCCCAAACAACTATACTACAGGGACCCTACCAAATGACCTTAGTGACCACCTAATTACCTTTCTCATGAAACACAAATGCCGACCTCAAACCATCCTCTAACCAGACTAGTTAGGAATAGTAAGAATTTTGTCCCAGACCAATTTATTGCTGATCTCAAAACATGTAATTGGTCCCTCCTTAAAACCCTCCTTAGATGAGAGTGTGTCATACTTTAATGACATCTTCCTCAAGATACTTGACTCTCACGCTCCAATGAGGCTTACAAGAACTAAGGAACATATTGCACCTTGGTTAACAAAAGAAACCAAATACAAAATCAAACTCCGTGATCATGCCTGGCATAAATGGAGATCCACCAAAACCCACCTTGACCGCATCAAATTTCTACAACTTAGAAACTCAACCAAATCAGCTGTTAAGACTGACAAAAAGCAATATTTCTGCCACCTCCAAGACAACCACCAGCATAATCCTAAAAAATTCTGGGCTGGGTTTAATCGCCTCCTTCACCCAGGAAAATCCACCCCCATCCCTGAAAAACTTCTGGGTGATGATCCAGGACATATAGCCAACACCTTCAACTTATTTTTCACTGAGACCATCCAGTCCCTCGCCAATCAGCTTAACACTTCTCCCTCGGCCACAACCTTAACTAAAGACCCAACTCAACCCTCCTTTAACCTACAACCCACATCTACCTCCTATATTAGAACCCTATTGAAAAAACTAAAACCAACCACCCTAGCGGCTGACTTACTCCCAGCCAATTACCTGCAATTGGCATCTGACGCCATTGCCTACCCTGTTTCCATTCTGATTAACCGGTCCATCTCTGAAGCTTCTATTCCTTCAATCTGGAAAATCTCCTATATTATTCCTCTGCATAAAGGTGGGTCCTCTACTGACACATCTAACTACAGACCAATAGCTATACTATCTCCACTAGCCAAGATCTTGGAACGCCATGCTCACAAACAACTTATTTCCCATCTTTCACGTAACAACCTTCTCTCTAACACCCAGCATGGATTTCCCCATCACAGTACAACCTCTGCCCTTCTCTCCTTTGTTGACTCAGTCAACCTAAACCGCAACAACAAACTTATAACCTCTGCGTTATTTCTAGATCTATCAAAAGCTTTCGACATGGTCAATCACAAGCAGTTGATTCACACGCTGGAAAACTTTCAACTTAGCAAACCAACCATAAACTGGTTTACTGACTACCTCTCTTGTAGGCAACAGGCAGTCCAGTGGCAAAACACTCTTTCAGATCTACTTCCAACTAACATTGGCGTTCCCCAAGGATCTATCCTTGGTCCCTCCTCTTTTCCCTATTTATAAATGGTCTACACTCGATCATTCCTAAAGCCACATGTATTCAATACGCAGACGATTCCACCCTAATCTGCTCGGATACTTCCCTCCCAAAACTACAAATTGCTACCCAAAATTGCTTCTCCATAGTCGAACAGTGGTTCTCAGAACTAAAGCTTTTACTTAACCCTACCAAAACCAAATTACTTCTAATTTTCCCCACATCAATTCCCTCCCAAGGAAAAGAACCACCTAGTTCCAACAGCCCAACCTTCCATGTATCTTCTTACAATGGGACCATAATCGAACCTGTCTCCCACACTAAACTATTAGGGGTGACCATTGATAACAAGCTTAAATTTGATACCCATGTTAGTTTGACTATCAAGTCAGTCAACATGAAACTTGGGTCTATGTATAGAATTAAGAACTTCCTAACCCCACACACCAAACTAACTATTGCCAGGACCCATCTTCTCTCCACACTCCTTTATGCATCCCCAGTATTTTCCTTCCTTAACAAGAGAGAACTTAACAAACTATCTATAACCTACAACCATATAGCCAGATTCATTACAGGTTTGCCATATCGCACCCATCACTGCCAAAATCTAAGGACATTGGAATGGCTAGAGCTGCCCAACATTTTCAAACTAAACCAACTTACTGAGGTTTTCAAACGATCAATCACCCAGAAAGAATCCCCTCACTAAATAAAATATTTACCCCCTACTCCAACCTTTTATCCCTGCGGTCATCAAACAGCCTACTTGTTCAGACCATTAAATCCCACAACTCGGGAGGGGAAGCACTCTATGCTAATTCCATTGGCAAATCCTGGAATGCCCTCCCTAACAACCTAAGGCATATGACCTCTCCTCACCAATTTAAAAAACACCTCAAAGATTTCCTAAAGTCCCAATGGCTATGCCCCTGCTCTAATCCAGACTAATAGCAATCGCCCCATACCCACCTAATTCTCTACCTATAATGAAGCTAAGCTTGATCTCCTTCTCCTAGTTTGCAACATTTCTAACCAACATGTTTAACCTGTTCAATTGCTTTATTCTTGATTGTAATAACAAACATTTAATCTCCATATGTTTACTGTTAAACTTCCTCTGACTATATCCTGTATGTTATAATAATTTGTGCATTTCTTATGTCTCTGTTTTAATTCCTCTGATTTGGAGCTTTTCTCCGGCCTCTACTGAAAATGGACATATATCCAGCTAGACTAGCCCGGTCAACAAATGTAAAATAAATAAAAATAAAATAAATAAATATATATATATATATATATATATATATATATATATATATATATATATATATATATATAAATATATATATATATATATATATATATATATATATATATATAGATATATAGAGATATATATATATATATATATATATATATATATATATATATATATATATAGGTTTACTATTATAATACTGACTATCACATGTGTTTTCCACTGCAATGTCAAATGTTTTGTTAGAAAATGTTGATGACCGATGGTGAAAAAAATTCAGAACTGCTTGTTTGAATTCAACATTAAGAATCCTGATTTGACATCCACTAAATTGAATGTAGAATATTCCAACACTGAATATAATCCCATGTGACACTTCACCCATGTAAATGCAAAAGTAATGCTGTAGTGATGTAAAACGTATACAAGATGGAGTATTGAAAACAGCAATCCCCGAGCTGTGATCCAAAATAATGCGAAATAATCCGTATCATACACCGTCACCAATATTTAACTTCCCATACAAATACACAGCATTTATGAAATGCTGAAAATGTCAAACAAAATGATAGCGATAGTGCAGTATCTCTCGAGCAAGAACCAAAAATGGTAATCACAGTTTAAATGAGCAATGATGAGCAACTATTTGTACAAATCCCTCGAGTAAACTGCTCCCGATGTGCTAACAACTTCTCAAACATAATTTCTTTGTCCAGTAATCTGCATGTCTTAGGAGATGGAGGTACACAGCATAACATCTTAGTTTTACATCTTCAATATGACATTGTTCCAGCATTATGGCATGCAAAACATCCAACATAAATAATTGCTTTTTCCTGTGTAGACTACGTAACCGACGGTGCCAACCTTTTACAGCATTTTGAGTATGGGGATACCATTTGTGGCATGTATCCCACTGATTGCAAAATATAATATCAAAAATGGATGTTGCCTCTCAGAGGTACAATTCCATATTCCATACCTCCTTGATCTCCCTAATATATAATTATTTTTGAAGAACTCATGGAATCTGGCATAGCAGCCTCTATACTAATAATGTGGCCAATACATTCTCAGGAGAAACAAATGCTAAGTCAGGAATTTGTTTACACAGTAAGGTGAATTTGGTATCATTTTCAAATAGTAATCTCAAGTTTAAATGTTGAATCTCTCTCCACAGGATTTGATATAAGAGGAACCAGCAACCTTTTGGGACACCTTCTGGCAGATTTCTATTTATGCTGTTAATCGCACCCTTTTCAAAATCACTGAACACCATTTCCAGTTCTAAGTGCAACTCAAAGCACTCACAAAGGGACAGAACAGTTTCCCAGAAATAATCATAACATTCTTCACTTTTTGATGGAAAAATACCATACAGAGCTGGTATAAACTTCCTGTGGTTCCCTTTATGTAGACAGCAATGTATGGAATAGACCGGTTTACATTCCTTCACACTGATAGGGAATGTGCCACCCACTAATATGAATTCACATGCATATAACAGTCTCAAATTACCTTTAGTGGTTAGAACCAACACTTCTGCGCTACTGCTACAAATTACAATGTGTTCTATTATAAACTGGCCATGTTTAAGGAGTAGCATATCATTTCTTTCAAACTATTTAATTTTTTAATGGGATTAGCACTATATTTCCATCATATTCTACATATGGACTGCTTTCTCTATTAGACAATGTGGTCACTATGTCTGTTGAAGTACCTGCAAGGACCTCAGAAACGATTTTACAAGAGGTCCTCCAGTGTTTCTTCAGCTCTACATTTGATTTTTTCCCCTGACATTCACTTGTTCGCACTTCACTATATCAGGTGCATGGAAGTGTGCAGTACTTTTACGTAGTACATCTCTATCTCCTTCACATTCGGTGACAAAACGACCTTTACATTTGTCACTGTTTTTTATTATGAGGCAGCAATAATATTTAGCATCCTTACTCTTCTCTAAGTAATATTGGTATCCATCCACACACAGTATTTTCTGTCCTTTCTGAGACATTAAATAATCGTATTCTACACCAATAATGCCTGGACCACCTTCAGACAGCTGTGCACTCATACTCGTGAATATGTACCTATATAGAGACCATACATAAGAGTCAAGTCTGGCTACCAGCACCACATCTGTTGCACTATTGTTTAGCAAAATATGTAGGTCACATGTAACAATCTGGCATTCGTAGATCACCTTAAGTTGCCAGTGGATGCAAACGGAAGCAGGGATGGAAAAGGAAGAATTAGATGCCATATTTATAAGGATCAGGTCAAAATCATTTTGTCATCTAGTGAACTCCTTGATAATTTGATCGTGGGAATTCTTGTTTATAAAATTGAGGAATTTTTGGACATAGACTATATCTGAGGCACAGGTCTCCTAGTTTATCAATGGATAGTAAAAGCCTGTATGCAACTGAAGTTTTTTATTATTTAACATTTATTTACCAGGAAAGTCTGGCTGGGACAGAACCAATTTTCAGTGGAGGGCCTGGGAGAAATACTGTGCCCAAGTTCATCCAATGTTTTTATAAAAGGACATAATTTTTGGTAGTCATCATGATGGTCCTGTGACATGCTATGATCTGAAGGATGGTTTTATGTAGAGTGAGTTAAATCTCATTAAGTTCACTTTGAGAGTTTCTGGGAATCTGCATTGACATAATGTGGTCTTTAACAAATATGGATACTCCACCACAGTTCCCATTAGGCATGATAAGTGCAAAACTCTGATGTAGAGGGGGTATATTCTACATTTTGAATCTGGGCATCTGTGATACTGCCAGCCCAGCTATCTGGAATTTTGTAAATAATCATATGTCATTTGTGAATATTAACATTATTCATATGCTTGTCTTACAAATGTAAGAGAACTACATGTCATGTATATATTAAGCTACTGGTGTAGAAGTGTGTGTTAAACAGGGTTTGTATAGTACTGAGCTTCAAGGATGTGTCCACAGTGTAACTTAGTGGAAAAGAACAGAAATGTATATAAACTATATACCTGTGCAAATGTATGTTTTAATATTAGAAGCTGGAACATACAGAGTTAACTTACAAAACTTCCAGAAAATAAGTTAAAGTGATTTACTATTGTGTTATCTCTCAGTTTCAGTGAAGCAGACACAATGTCTAGAGCTAGAGGTTTTTCTATTGTCTTGAAGAGAATTAATTACTAGGTCTAAAATGTAAAAGTGTTTAATTGTTTTACAACTTCCAGTTCTCAGAAAACATCTACGAGATGTGTATTTTTAACACAGAGATGTCAGTTTCTGTTAGCCTGGAAACTGAAGGCAGGTGACAAAGAGTGATGTCATCCAAGCTGACCCAGCAGTAATGTTTGATATCAATTTAAGAACTCTATCAAAGAGAGATTTGGCATTTTGTGGTTTGTCTTGGCCCTCACAAGAGCATCCACTCATCTGCATTTACCTTGCTCTGTAAGTAAGACTTAGAGCATAGTATCTCTCTTAGATATAGATAGGAATATAGTGAAGATTAGTTTAGATATTTTCTGTATTTATTTAAGACTGTCCTGCAATGTTGTTTTAAAGTATTTCCTGTGATTCTGAACTCTGCAGTTACTGTGTTGATTGTGTATTGTCTTGTTCTTTTATTATTTGTTATTAAATATATTTAAACCTATCTTTGTGGCTGATATTTTGAGACATATTTAAGCTCTTAGGTACTGGCATATGTATTTGGTAACACTGTACAGGCCACTCCTAAATAGCCTTGCTCTTGGTCAGACTACCATTTGGATAATAGTAACATTACATAGTAAGATTGGTCACCATTTGGTAATTGCCTTAAAGTAGCTGATAAATAGGAGATGGTGGCAGTGATAACTACCTTATAGTCTGGGCAGAAGGGTGAATAGCTAGTAAACCTTTTCCAGGTGTGTATGCATGTTTGTATATAAATCAAATCTCAAAGTGTGTGCGTGTCAACTACTTGGGCAGGGACACAAAGCACTGGTTGGACAGAGAGGGTACTGCAGGTCTTGGCTTGATTGCTCAGCTGAGATCTTATCCCTATAGCTATATCAGAGGGGAGTCTTATTGGGGATCTGGAGAAAGAGGGAGAAACCAGCCCCAGACTGATTGTGATCTTTGTGTGCTCTTAAGGGAAATTGTACTTTACTGTGTGTGTACTTGTCATCCTCTCATTGTGTACATCCCTCACTGTTGCTAGTGGTGAGGATTGAAGCTCTTTGATCACTGGGCCAGTGCAGGGGCATCACAGTGTCAGTAATAATATCAGATATGAGTGTGCCCTAAATGCAGGAAGGCTTCAAGGTCAGACAAATGATTATTTAAACTCATAGCACTCAGTGGTGTCATATTGAATTATTAGGAGGTACACAAACTAACCGTACAACTGTATATTTGTGTGCTGAAATGTTTATTGAAACAAGCCAACCAAGCACTACTGTGAGGCTGAAAACATTTTCTTTATAACACAGATCACTGTCTGATACATTGTACTTCCTCAGCTGACTCGGATTACAAAATGTCTACCAGAAGGTCTTTCACATCCACTTTTATCTAGTTTCAAAACTCTGTCCTTGATGAAAACATTATTTTCCTGTATTGAAGTATTCTTTATCTGCATTCTTATCTCATCCAGAGAACACCAGTTCTCAGCAGGCTGAAATGTTCTTTCATTGATAAGATAGTAGTTAAGTTTTTTCTGCTGTGTTAGCCATTTCCCTTTAGCAAGTTCATTCTTTTGAATATCTGTATACATTTAACTATTTATGATATTTCAACAAACCTCTATTGTTAATGCTATTTGTTACAAAAACATTCAGAAGTGTAACACTTTTGTTCCACAGAAGCACATTCTATTAAGCTAATTACACTTGTTTACTGCATATTTCTTTTCTTTACTTGCAGATGCTGTGTTCCAAAAATATCACACTGTTACTATGATTACCTAACCTCTGTTTCTGTAGGAAAAACAGTTCTAATAAATTATGCATATATTGTTCAAGATATGGTATTACAATGAGGAAAACAAGTGTTTATATAATTAATTCAATCAAGAGGCACCACATTGATATTTTGTCTGGTGTTTTGTTTGTTATATTTTTTAGGCTGGTAGATCCATTAGCTGGACTCTGTCTAAAAAGGCACTATGGGGCAGCAAAGGCTTTAGCCACTATGTGGGGGTCCTGAAATGAGAGGTGTCAGCCTTTCATGGCAAATTAATTAGAGCGGTGCAACAGTTCATCCTATGCTGTTCCATACTGGATCCCACTTGAATGACTCCAGTCATTCAGTCAGCTGTTGAAATCAATCATCTTTTCCACATTCTTTTGTATCATTCTTGGTAAAAGTATGATTTATTTCAGTTACAGAGTCTTTTCTACATTTGAGACTTTCTTGGAGAGCTCAGGAATATCTCTGCATATCTCTTCATGTTTGATGCTCTGTGGCATTTACACCCACATTAATCCCTGCCATATCATAGTCATACTTGTTCATCTTGAGGGTCATGAAGGCTCTTCAGACATCAGAGATCTTGGCACCTGAAAGGCAACTCACTTCTACCCTATAGTTTGTCCACCTTTGTGAGAATAGAGTCTGTATTTCTTACTATGGAGTCAGCAGTCACCAGATAAGTGTACTTGTTTTGGGACAAGTTTCTCCTGGTGACTCTCAATTATGGAAGTGGCAGTATGTGTTGTGGCTTCTAATTTCTGCTGAGACCTAGTCTATTAGACATTTGGGGCTTGGGGCAATGGCTATTTTATAGCCTCAGCATATAATAATATTCTATATATTTGTGTGGTATGCTGCAGATGTGCATGGTGCTCACAGACTGTGCTTTTTGTGAGAGTGATGCATCTATTTTAGTTAAATATTTGCATCTCTCGCAAGTAGTTTGTGATGTGGTAAGAAAGATCCTGATTTTTTTCTGGATTTCTCACATATAAGCACACACCCACACACACACACACACACACACACACACACACACACACACACACACACACACACACACACACACACACACACACACACACACACTCACATGCTTGAACACACTAACAAACAAATTTTAATTAAAAAAAACACGCTTGCACTTAACTCACCTTTGTCCACTTGTTTCACTTTTTTCAGGCGGCCTCAGTCAGCTAAGGCAGCCTGAACCAATTCATATAGCCCTCTGTGAAGTGACATTTCCATTCCTTCTAAAACCCAGAAAGATGTATAACACGGAGCTAATTTTCAAGGCAGACCTGCCAAGCGACATTATTTTTTTTTTATAACACACTGAACTCATTTATAAGTGTATGTATGAAGTTCAGATAACCTGAAGCAAGAACTGTCACCATCTTTTTGGTATTTAGTGATATTTTTTTATAAGTTCGTAGGTTCACAGGATGTTACTAGGCTATTGATTCGAGGGTCTTTACAAGCCTAGTTGTTATATCCCAATATAATACTAGATGAGAGATATCACCTATGCCCAAGATTTTTCTAGCAAGGACTACACATGTCCAGGAGAGAAGCTGGGGAAATCTCTGACAAAAAATTACCGTTTCCCATCTAGTTATCCTGGTTGCACTTAAACAGGGTCAAGGAGATGCTGTGCTTGATACAGACTGGAAGCCTATTCCAGAGGAGAGGCAACCTCTGAAAGATGTATTTGTCTGTCCAGCAGGTCCTGCTTATGTCACAGGCTAGATTCAGGTTTCTACAACGGGTGACTGCAGTCCCATTTGATTTATGGATGTGCAGCATTTCTATTAGATCTGGGTCAGAGATAGCCCTGTAAACCAGAAATAAGTTGCCTTTAAGTAGACTATATGCTACTAAATACAGTGACAGTGAGTTTAGTCTGTCCATATAAGACATGTGCTGGAGACCCTGCATTTTCTTAGTTAGAAATCTATGGGGTCTCTCATGTTGATCATGCTGTACTGTCTAATACATGATGGCGTTAATCTGCAGTTAAGAAACATGATAAAACTGTACTGAGCAACAGCTCATTAGTGGCTCATTATCATATCTCTCAGATGAGTACTACACTGTTAGAACTAATCATGCTAGTGATCCCCCTACCAGCCCATGCAATGATGTGGTATACACACCTTCCAACACACTCACATATACATATATATATATATATATATATATATATATATATATATATATATATATATATATATATATACACACATGCATGTACACACACACACACACACACACACACACACACACACACACACACACACACACACACACACACACACACACACACACACATACACACACAATATGTACCCACAGTGGTGCTATCAACCCCAGTCTTTTCATTTGAGTGAAGAAACACACTACTGTGTTATTCACCTG
Source organism: Protopterus annectens (assembly GCF_019279795.1). Classification (NCBI taxonomy): domain Eukaryota; kingdom Metazoa; phylum Chordata; order Ceratodontiformes; family Protopteridae; genus Protopterus; species Protopterus annectens. The sequence continues at coordinate 425,966,037 of NC_056735.1, forward strand.
CTATTAATATTTCAAGGAAAATTAGCATTAGCAGAGTGCCACATTTGCCTGCAGCTTCACCAGTGAGATGACTGTTATGGTACAGACTGGTGCTTTTATATTGCTTTAGCAGTAGAATGGTCTCTAAACCAATGAGGCATAATGCACGTTGAAAACCTACAGACAGATTGTATCAGAACATTATGTCTTTCTGAATCCTAGGGTATGTTTGTCAAAAAACAAAAACAAAAACAAAACACTATTTCACATTTTTTTCCCCAGCTTTTCACATGTAAGTGCATCCGGAAAGAATATTGGGCTGGATTCAATAAAGCCTACACTAAGTGCACATGATATGAATTCAATAAAATTCTTATCATATTTTTTGTGCTTTCTTGACATTCAGAAAGATTACATTAAGTGTACATGTAATCAACACTTTGTGGTAACCTGAACGAATTTCCGTCAATATTTAAAACTGCAAGAATGTCCGTAGGAAAACTAAAATTAGGAGGAAGAAGGTGTGAGTTATGTCTGTGTTGTCTGTTCACTCAGAACAGTGTACACTTAGTGTACACTTAGTGTAGACTTTATTGAATTTGGCCCAATGTCTTCATCTTTCTCGAATTTGGATTTTATTTTGTCTATCATTCTTTGCTTTAACGTTGCATAGAAGTGCAAACATAATTGATGAAATCAAAATGCAGGCAAAAAAGATTCTTATCCTTTGTTATAATTGTAAGTTTAGATTTTGACAGTTTCTTGGTGAGTAAATTGTAATTTCAGCTTTGAGTAAGCAACATTAGGCAGCATGTTGGCTCAGTGGTTGACTGCTGCCTCACAGCCTCATGGTCCAGTTCTGCTTTCCACTCACTGTCTATGTGGGATTTGTACGTCATGCCTGTTTCTGCATGAGTTCCTCTAAATAGTCTGATTTCCTATCTTTTACCAAAAATATACTGACTGGTTTGAATGTCTATTTGTGTATGTATTTAATTAATCCCTGCCCTTCTGCAGAGCTGGATCTAGCACAAGGATTCCTAGACACTTGCCTTGGGCCTGATGCTAGGTGGGAGGCCCCATTAATGCTGCTGTACTACTCATTCAGCAAGCGTCATCATAGAAAGTAACTGTATGCTGTAAGATCTTGGTTATTAAATTCTAGGATGATTCACTAGTATAGCAAATTAATTAAATAAAAAAAAGTGACCAGATTCCTTTCTTCCCGACACTGATACATTTCCACAGTTGCTATCTGACTGACCTATGAAGCTTACTGCAGTCAGAACTGTATTACTCACATATATGCTTTGACATTTGCCTTTGTCCAAACTGAGTGGAGGCAGTGCAGTGTGTGCAGCATATTCTGACATAAATATATATGTATACATACACATATATATAATAATAACATCCATCTGTTAACCAGGTAGAGCCACTGGACACTTAGTTTCTTTACAAGGACAATTAGGGAGCTATGCTTAGTTAAGTGACTTACTCAATGTCACACAGTAGGCAAAAGAGGGCTAAGGGAATCAAACCTTCTATCACAGGAACTACAGTAAAGGCCTCATTCCTCATTGCCAAGCCGCTGATAATGGTAGATGCAGGAGAATTTTTAGGGGGAAGGACGATACAAAAAGGACCAGTATTTTTTTAATTAATTAATAAATAAATAAATGTATTTCTTTATTTTAAACAAATGGAAATACAAATATCAGAGAAGAACCTCTGATGTATATATACATATATGCATATATATGCATATATATGTATACATATGTGTGTATGTATATATATATATATATATATATATATATATATATATATATATGTATGTATATATATCTTTATATGTATATATATATATATATATATATATATATATATATCTTTATATGTATATATATATATATATATATATATATATATATATATATATATATATATATATATATATATATATATATATATATATATATATATATATCATATTTTATGGAATTGTCCATAGTTTTTAATTTTTGCAGATGTAATTCTCTGCTTTCTCACTTAGAGCTATTTAAAAATTAAAAAAGACCTTGACCCCATTAGGCTGATCCTCCCTCCACATCCATAATGGCACTAGTACAGATCTAGATATCCTCCTGCATCATGTCTGCAGTGTAATGAAGGAGCAACCTGCTTGATTACCTCACTTGCTGTAGCTGCCCTATTCAGCACTGATTGCACCTGCATAGATTAAATGAAATAGTGTATTGTTACTTTCAACTAAAATAAATGCATACATTTTATAATTTGTTAAAATAAAAATAGCACACAAAGTGAACAATTTAAATTGCAACCCAAGAGAGAAGTCATTCACTAATGGTCATGATCTGTAGCCTTGATATCAAATTAGCTTTTTCTTTGCAGAGTGTGACTCCTGTCTACTCAGTGGCACCTTAAAAGTCTAAATACATGCTCACTATGTTGTGCACATACCAAGTACTGATGATGTCACGTGCCCTCAACGGAAGTAATGCATACATGTATTGTCCCAGCAGATAGGATGGTATTATTGAACAGGTTGGTATACTTTTTACCTCTGCACTTGCTATTTTGAAATGTGTCACCTGAATAAACATGCTTGTCTTCAGTTCTAAGTATGCAAGCTATTTCAGTATTTTGTTTGTTAGAGTAATAATGTCTCCTTAAGACTTTTCTATGTTTGTGTTTACATAATATCTTTTCATGTGGTTGATTCATTTTGCCTTCTGATAATAATGTATGAAATGTGGGTCTGTCTTCTTCACTTTGGTATGCCTTGTTACTTAAATGGGGAACTATGAGGCAAAAGGTCCTCACAGAAGGGGTTTGGAAGCAGGAGGAGTTAAGAAATCTGATGCATGGTGTTATAAGCTGTAAATATGGAAATTTGTATACCACTGTCTAGTCAACATTTTTTGTTTGTTTGTTTATTTGTTTGTTTGTATAATTTTGAAAAATAGCCAAGCAGGCTACATCCTTTTTGTTGGCTGACAAATGTTATGTTCTCATTAATAGTGACTAGAGGTTACTTGTTCAAAGACACATGGTGTACAGAGGAAGTCTAAGTTACAGCTGGGCTGTCCTGAACCCTTTATGAGTGAACATTTTCAGTTTTGTATAACATACTTTCTAGTCTTTCTACGTTATTCCTGTAGTTTGCCATTCATGTGTTAGTTTTAAGAGTTAAATGTGCCCTTGGTCAAGGGAGCTTCACTTTTGCATTGTCTTAACCTTTATTTTTATTTTTTTTTAATTTCTTCAAACGTTTAAGGTTTAGAATACCATGACAGGAATGGACACCGTTCTTAAGGATACAACTAAAGTTCATGAAATTAGTATTCCTTCAGTCTTTGATGCTGGCTAAGAGTAGTCTTTGCTCCATTACTGTACCCAGAATTACTTCCTTCAGGAGTTCATATGGTGCTACATGTATTGGTATCATATATATTTATTCTTGAGAATTCTGCTTTCTTTAGTCCTGTTGCTTCCTCTACTATCTGTCTTTCTTACACACTGCCCTAGTTTTAGTTTACATATCATGTTATTTTATGATTTTATATTTATTACGACAAGGATACTTTATATGTTAGGTTTAGCTATTTTAGTAATTACTGCTATCTTCCTCCTGTTTTCTTCAAATAAAGCTTCCACTTTCTTGGCTGATATTGGATGATCCCATGTGTTTAAAATCTTTTCATTTTCAATAATTCTTTGTGATTCAGTTTTCAGTTCTTTGCCATTACCTGTCTGCTCTGGTATTTGCACAACCCTGAATGTAACAGTCTTGTTACATTATTGTACCTTTCAGTGTACAGACCTTTAGCCATGAGTATATCACAACCAGTAACAAGGTGTTTACAGAACCTATAGTTGTCTGTATTGCTAATATTCTTATATAGGTTGTGTACACCAGAGTAACTACAGTCCTCTGTCTTGAACTACAATTTTTAACCTTTCATCTTTTGATTTAAATTCACCTCTCCTTATAGGGTCATTGTTGATTACTAGGTAAACAATACCAGAGGACCTTTTTAGCCTAGCCATGCTTCCCAAATGCCAAGTTTTGATTTCCCTATGGTTATTTTAAGGGGTATGCATATCTTTGGCCATGGCTGGTGAGGCAATTACAGGCTGCCTCTATCTACTAGAGACTTATGAGCCAGAACATGAGTCAATTCCCAATTCCCCATTGACTGTTCCAAGTTAAGTTTGAATTCGGTTAGGGAAGAATTCTGCTTCAGATGGATGGGAAGTCTATTCTAGAGAAGGGGTAGTCTCTCCAACAAGTCCTATTTATGTTGCAGGTGAGGTTTAGGTCCTTTGATTGGGTAGATGTGCAACAGCCACATCAAAGTGGGATCAGTGGATGGTTTGTAAGCCAGGCATAGAATGCCTCTCAGCACTCTGTAGGACACCAACTATAGGGATAAGGCTTTGAGGTAGTCCATGTGGGACATGCTGCTTACTACCTGTATTCTTTTTATGAGGAACTGCTATCGATGCTTCATTTGTTGCATATGCCTTGTTAAATAAATACTGATGGGAGTGTTGTACTCAAGGATTGGTCTGATGAGGGCTGGGCACTGAGGAACAATGGCATCCTTGGACCTAAGTGCCATATTCTTACTTGTAAGTTGAGCAACATAAAAAAAAATCCTTACTACTGTAGACGCATGATGGTCAAAGGCCATTTTGCTGTCTACATGCATCCTCAAATCCTTGATCATTGGATCTACTCTTAAGGGGTGTATTATCAATGTGATAGTTTCCGAGAATAGCAGTCTTTACAAAGGATACTGTTATGCATTTCTTGGCTTTTAGACAGTGGCTCTGTCACCAGTTGTTAATTTGTGTCCAGCTTTCTTAGTGGGTATCCATGTTTGTGGGGGATTCTATGACTGTACCTAGTTTGCAATCATCTACAAGCTTGGTCAGCCAAGAGGAACGTAACTTTAATTAAGTACATGTCAAAAAAGGGTGTTTCCAGCACTGAGCCTTGAGGGACACCACTAGTGACTGGCCTCTTTCTGGAGGTAGACTCCCATATCCTAACTTCTTGTGTCCTATCTGTTAGCCAGAAAGTCCACAGGTTGAGTAGGTATGACCTTCCCTTGAGGAAACCAAACTGGCTTGGATTCAGTGTCTGAAGTTTCCTACACCATTGTTTATCATTTCCGTGATAGTTCTTTCAATGGCTTGGCATATGAAACTAGTCAGACTTATGAGTCTGTAGTTACCCAGGTGCAGACAATTCACTTGACATGAAGCCTGTTTGTAGGCAATGTTTAAATAATGATTCTAGTGCTCCTGATAGGTCATGTTGCATGCTATTAAGGAGGATCTTGGGATATTATTGGGTCACATCAATGCAGCGTTATTTGCCTTGGAGAGTGCATTGAACACCTATTTCTTAATGATATTTAGAGGAGTTATGGTTGATGATATTTACTGCTAGACCTAAATTTGTCAGCCACTAGATTTGTTATACCTTCCAGCTCAGTAGGTAGCTCCATTTACAATTACTTTAATAGGTAAAGCTGTCTGTCTTCCACACTGGTAGTAGTGTTCTCAGGGTTTGAGGGTGTTGGACATTTTTCAAGTATGTCACTTAGCAGGAAATTCGCCTTAACCATCTGCACATCAAATTTTGATCAACATGTGGCTGTTCTAGTGTTTTTCTGTACTTGTCACTATAATTGTGAGCTTTCTGATTTCTTCCCTTTCCCTCTGGTCATAGGTTTATGTGTGATTACTAGGCTAATAACCATAAAAGACCTTTTTATGCCTAGCTAACCTTCCCAACTGTATTTCACTGATTGTAATATAACTCATTCTATAGGGGGCATAACTTGGGTATGAGTGGTTGAGCATTTGCAAGCTTCCTCTTACTGATAGGGGCAAGGGTGGCAGACCAGTGATAAATTTATTGTTATCCGTAAACTGATTCAAACTGCACTTGAATAAGTTCAGGGAGGAACTGTGCTTCACATGGATGGGAAACCTGTTCCAGAGAAAGGTAGCCTCTGGGACACATACCTAGCATGATCTTGACATTTTATCTCTTTTTTTTCAGTGTCTTTTAACATAATATGTCTATTTTTGGTTTGATTCCCATACCTGCTGCTTTCCAAAATGTTTGTGATAATCTGATCAACTGTGTCATCTTGGACGTTTTTTTGTGGTTTAAACATTCACTATGTTTGTAACTGATAAAGTCAACAAATATGCATGCATAGGAGATGCTGCTGTTCTTTTAAATATGTTCATCATTCTGTGCACTTTAAACCACTAATAGGTATAATTAATAATGAGAATCCCAAAGTAATGTGAAAATGAGTACATGTGCTTCTAAAAGGTCAGTAAGAGACACATGACAAAAGCCAATAAAGTTAGATAATTGGCAAGTGCCAGTGTATAATAGATTGCAGGAAAAGCATAAAAGAGCAGACCATAGGGCATACAATGGATGAAAACTATTCCATTGTCAGACAGTTAGAAGCATGGAAAAGATTAGATTCATGTATTGCTAATAGACCTACATGACATATCTCAAATGGCTTTCTGTTACAAAGGATGTGAACTCCATGGAACCTGGCTGCTGGGAAACAGAGCTCCATTTGATAGTATATTTACTCATAACAGTCAAGTGTTTTGATTCTCCTAAACTTCCTAAGCACTGTATTACACGCAGTCAGACCTAGCTAGATGAAGAATGACCCATTCCTCTCAAAATTAGTTCTTTACTCTAAAATTGTGTGGATGTTATGTATATAAGTAACACCATTCTGCCATTTGAGTACTGTCCTGTACTGCTCTTTAATAACGTATTCCTCCTTATTCCTTGAGGCTGTTTTTTTTTTTCATTGAGCCTGTGCTTTTTGCTGTCTGTCGTTATACTCTGAGTGACTGGACAGCTGACAGTGAACTACTTTCATGGGTCTAGGGACACCCATTCCAGGGATTTAAATATGACCTGCAACTTAAATACCACATGCTGGAGGGACAGATTTATCTCCCAGCAACTGCCACGTCTTTGGAACAGGCTACCAATTCTTGTGAAACAGAGCACCTGTATGACACTGTTCAAGAGGAACCTGGATGAGTGGATGGGGCACTGTAAATTCTTATCGGGGATAGCACCCACAAGCCTCTGGACATGGGCAGTCATCACTAAATGCAATATTGGGTATTGACTAGTACCCCTACGGTATTACATTGAGTTAAAATGGCTAGGCTTAAAATGACCTCTGGGTCAATGGTCTAGTAGTCTCTTAAGATCATATGAACCTTGGTCCAGAGTCACAAAATATATATTATGTAAAATATCTTAGCACATGGTGAGCATACAGTGAGATTTGTTTTTTGATGTGATGTAAATCTTTTATTATGCTATGTTTCAGGATTTGCAAAAATAGGTTCACTCTGGTCTGTGGCATTTGTAAGGCTTTTTCTCAGGTCTGCTACTATTGCTTGTTTGATTGGCTGGAGAGATAGAGTCACCTTTATTTTATATCTTTGTTGTATTGGGTTGGTGGGCTGATCAGCTTGGATCCTTTTTGGCTATGGCTCAGAACATAAAGTAAATTAAATAAGCACAATATTGAAAACATTGTATAAGAACAGTTAAATAGACACAGTATAAAATAAATAATACAGGAACAGTATTTATAAAATCTATACTTTTGTGCTACACTGTCCCAGTTATTGTAGGTAGACCCGTGAAATCCATTGCATGCACAATACAGAAAGACTTAAAACAAGATAAAATGAATAAACTCATTCTGCAGTTCCATTTGTCTAAAGCAGTCCAGAATCATAGCATACAGTATAAATGAAGTCTAGAGTATAAAATATTGTAGGTCTTGTTTCAGAAAGCAGTAAAATAAAGAGAACAAGAACTATATGTACAGCAGCTGTACCCACATCATTGGTATTCACACACATGTAGGCATTACATGACTTTATAGACTAGCTTGCAAAGCACTGATAAATTGGTAAATGGTAGGTAGAAATGTTCATGGTGAAAAACTGCATAGACTACCAGAGTATGTTGTTGTGCCCCATATTTTGGCCCTTCAGTTACTAGAATTACTAATACCTCTTTATGTCAGTGTTATAATAAGCATAACTATGATTGCCTGAAATGTCTGTGTGTGCATGTGTATGCATGTGCCCACATGTGTGTGTGTGTGTGTGTGTGTGTGTGTGTGTGTGTGTGTGTGTGTGTGTGCGTGATAGGCATATGTGGCTGCAAGGCTCTAGTTGCACCACCCTCATGAAGTCAGTATAGCTTAGACTTTCTTATGCTGGCAAAACATGTAAATGTATATATGTAATTCTTGCACCTTTCCTACATCACTCTCCTTTCCACTCTAGTGACTGATTCCTTTTCTCCTTTTGCTGCCCAGCCTCTTCCCGCCATTGGAACACTGAAATCCCTCCTCCTTGCCGTCATTGGTTAAACAATTTTCCTTTCTTTGATCTGTTTTCCATACTAACTTTAAACCAATGAATGATTACACCCTCAACATTTCTCTGCACCATTTTTATTTGATTGTACTGCTCTTGGAAAGAGCACAGTAAAAAGAAAAGTGTGGCCTCAGTAAATCAATAATGGATATGATGCCAAAACAGAGTATGGGGAAGGGTGAGGTGGGTGAGGTGTGCAGGATTTGGGCGTGAAATATCATGCAGAAAATTATGGGGAAAGGGAAGCTATAGGGGTTATAGAAGGCTAACTATGCCCTGAGATGAAACCAGGTGGCTATGAAAATGCTGAGGGAGATGTTTAATATATAGAAATGGAGCAATCTGGACAAAGGCAGTATATCAGGGACAGAACAGGACCCATACTGCTATAGGATACGTGGATGGTGCAGCGAACCAAGGGAGGTAAGGAACCACTGGAAATAGATTAGATTAATAATCAACTTACAGCAATAAAAGGAGAATTTAAAAACTGTGGAATGATTAAGTTTGTCAACTTTACAGATGCTCATAGTTGGCTATTTTAATGGAAATGTTACATTTTGGTGTATAAGCCATATAACTAGTACAAAGGATTGGGCTACACTTCACTGCAAAAATAAAAGCTCGCTCTTGTGGAATTTGAGTTGTTTCTACTGTATCATAAAATAATAAGGTGTTTCAGATACAAAATAATTATTGTTAGCAATAATTAGAATAAACTTAGAATTGTCCAAAAATCTCAGGATATTTGCCATTTTCTCTGGACACAAATGACCATATAGGGACTGTCCTGCATAAAAAGCGACTGGTGGTTATTCAGAGATAAAATTCAGAATACAAGGGAGTTGACCTGCAGGTCCTTTTGTAATGTGTGACTTGCAATTAAAAAGAGTCAGTGGAGCACCATCTGCTTAAACGACTTGCTAAGGGTTATACAACTAACAATTGGCAGCTAAGACAGACAAAGCTTGAGCTACAGGATAAAGTCTGGGATCAGCGCACTGCATGCATCCTTTGTGGTAAACTGCAAGAACCAGTGTCACAGAAGAATTCCATCTATTTCTTACTGGGAAGAATGTTCTCCAAGCTGGAAAGGCAACATCCAAGAGTCCCCTTTGAAATGAAGTGGGGATAGGTCAGAAGGACTATCACCATTGCAGAGAACAGAGGGAGCAACAAAGACTATGAATGCAAAGAAGAAGAAGAAGACCAGTACAGGAGGCTATGAGCCAAATATGCTAGAAAGTGGTAGGTGGAGGGTGATGCTTTGAAATAGTAGGAACTAGTGAAATACATAATTTACATCTGTTTCATGTACAAGGAGGCATATATATATATATAGTATTTATAAGTGAAACATTATTAACATTGTAAAAAGACAGATTCACTTTGAATCATCGAATGTTCAGAAAATCGACATTCTGATCATCGAAACCAGAACATCGATGTTCAGAACATTGAAGGTTCAAAATGAACCATAAAAACAACAAATAAAATCAGAAAAACTATGTTATGCTGTGCCCCCCACACCCCCCTACTTTAATATTCCAACTCCGAGATCGCACTACAGTGGGGTAAGGGAAATCTCCCATTTATCGCTATATGTGGTAGTGCTAAATGGGAGATTTCCCATACCCTACCTGCAATGTCAACACTCAGATGGCACACACACACACACACACAACATGCAGGGCACCCTGCTGCCCTGCACACACATCCAACATTCCACAATCTCACTTACCTGGCACTTCCACTTTAAACCTTTGATGTTCTGAACATCAATGTTCTGGCCTGTCTCTGATCAGAACTTCGATGTTCTGAACATTTGATTATTTAAAGTGGATCCAAAAAGTCTAGCATGTGGTAAAACCTGGATTCTGGATCTGTAAAAGGATCTGGAAGGGTAGAAATTATGGTAGTGTGCCATTTTATATTCAGACTCATAGATTCATAGATTGTTACAAGGCTCATGACATGGGGGCCTTTTTAAGCCTAGGCAAGTTTTCCTGAAAGAATAATGGCATCCTGTATTCAAACAGGACATTTACATCAAGGAATGTATAAGCTATCATTCCCCATAACAGACATGGGTGCGAGGCCCGGTGTAAATTTCTTTTTCCCCATCCACTTGTGGTTAAATTGTGTAATAGATAGGGATTTAGGTTGGGAAAATGACACTGTGGAAACAATAACAATGAAGCAAAGAAATTCAGACAAAAATGTAAGAGCCTTCAGTGAAAAATAGTTTACAATAGAGTGAAATGCAGCCTCAGAAACCCTTTCTAAGAATTTTACCAGAATATTACACGGAATCCACCCTTCACAAAGCCGAATTGTAGGAGGTCATGTTTAATGCATTATTTGCTATCATAGTATATGGGGCAGTTACAATACATTACATGGCCTTGCAGCTGAGGCTTGTAGGGTTGATAGATCTGTAAGATCACCTTTAAGGAGGGGCATCACCACTGCAGTGCAACACTAATCAGGGCAAAACCAGTAGCGTACCTTAGGTTAAACTTTTTAAGGAGTATGTAGACAAGGGTATGCTTAATGTCGCTCATTTTGTACACATTAAGAAGACAAAGAGGCTTGGGTGTTCATTTAAGTAGTTTATTACATGGGAACACATCAGGATGGATAGCAGGAACATTGAACTTAAACTATCTAACTAACTGACTGCATACTTACATGCTCTCACTCTGGCTGCTCAGTCAAAATGGCACCCTTGCTTGTACGCGCTCAGTACTTATATGCTTCTTAAAGGTATATCACACCCTCTGATCTACAGCGTCCCTCTTTGCTGAGCTGTCTCATATAAACAATGACATTTCAACATTCATGCAATGCATACAGACAATAATAAAGAAAACAACAGTCATCTCCAGGTTGTCATGTATCTGGAACTAAGTTTAGAGATGTGACCTGATCTTGTAATGTAATAGTTAGGACTGGCTTTAGCAATAGAGACAGTCACTGTGGAATGTTCTGCTTGAGGACTCTCAGGGATTTTCTCAAGAACAGGGATTGCTGATGAAATTTCCTCTGGAACAGAAACAATGGACAAGTCACTCTGATGACTATAGTCTTTGTCACAGGCAAGATGCTGTAACATTGGCTCAGATACTGGTAACAAATGCGTCTGATTTCATCTGAATTCCATTCCTTGTGATTCCACAATGTAAGATCTCGGCTGTTGACATAAACCTTTCACAAATCTGATGTGATCAAAACCTTTTGATGTCTCACTATCTCACCTTTTAATGAACTGAGTGGTTTGCTGGTCTTATCATAGTAGGACTTCTGGGATAAAAGCTTTTTCAACAGTTGAGCTTTCACTGCTTTGTTGTTTTTAGCACATGGAACCAAATAATATACTGCTGATTGGTAATGTGGTTCATGTTTGTCTCGACATAAGTCTCTGGGCAGGTGAACCAAAATGATTATCACAAGGAATGTTTCTAAGATTTAGCAAGTTTAAGAAAACATCGGTATTGTCACATTTAGACTTCTCTAATAACTGTTTTGCACTTTGAGCTACATGTTCAGCCAAGCTGTTTGACTGCGGATACTCAGGACTACTAGTAATATGAACAAAAACCCACCTTTCTGCAATTCTCTTGAACTGCTAACTTATAAACTGTGCACCATTGTCAAGAAATAGCTCTTTATGGACTACCATGAACAGAAAAGTGTCTCTTCAACTTAGTAATGACAGTACTGGAAGTTAGGTTAGAAGTAGGTTAATCTCAAACCAGTTTAAATAAGAGTCTACTAACACCAAGTAATGTTGACCATTCTGCACAAAGATATCTGTGGCTACTGTCAACCAAGGTAGTTCAGGAATCTGGCTTAACTATAGTGGTTCTTTTTGTTGACGCGGCTTTGCACTAATACATACTGAACAAGATGAAAGTACTATCTTGATATCTCTTGACAAAGAAGGCCAAAATACTAGTCTTCTCACCCTTCCTTTGGTAGAATCAGTTCCTGGGTGGCCATGATGCAAGATCTTAATATACTCTTGTTGCAAAGATTTAGGAACAATCATTTTTGGACCTTTCATGATGATACCATTGCCTGACAAAATCTCATCTCTGTATGGAAAATACTGCTCCACTTCTACTGGTAAACAAGATTGTTTTGAAGGCCATCCTTGACTAATAAAGAGGTTTAGCTTCTGGAGAATTGCATCTGAAGCTGTGTGAGTTATAAGCTCATCAAGACATGTGGAAGAAAAATTTCTCACTTTCATAGCTTCAAATTCAGGTTGCTCATTTTCATGGATTTCTGTGGTTTTCCTATGTGATCTGGATAAGTTATTAGCAAGATAAAGAAGTTTGCCTTTTGCATAAACAAGATTGAAGTTGTACATTTAGACTTTGAGCATCATGTGTTGCAATCTGGCAGGATCTGTATGCATAAGCTTTTTCAAAATAATGACTAGAGGTTGGTGGCCAGTTTCAGTCTGGATAGGTCGACCGTAAATATAATCATGAAACTTTGAACATGCAAACACAATTGTCAAGAGCTCTTTCTAAATCTGGGCATATTGCATCTCAATTTGGGTTAGAGTTCTCAATGCTTGAAGAACCACCTAGAAGACCGACAACAAAGGAGCAAGTGTTAGAAAAACTTTTGGTTTCTGAGGAACATAGTATTGGCATTGGAACATCCAATTTTCAAATACTCTTTGGTGGATTGGAATGTTTCTTGGTGTTCTTTATATCATGTCAAATTATGTCTTTGCATGTAACAGATGCTGAAAGTTAATGAAAATGGAATTATGACACTATGATAGGAATGAAAAACCGGTGGGAACATTGTAAACAAACATTCTCGGGAACTGTTGCTTGTCTGGAACTGCACTTTGTTTACTGGGCTGGCATCTATAAACCTGTGAACAAAGCCTGTAACTGTACATAATAAGTAACTTCTCATAGCCTGATTCACTTTGCCTGACTTTTCAAGGCTTCTCCATATGCTCTTTCATGATTTTTTCTCCATTTTTAAACTCTGTCATGCTCTTTCTTGACTCAATATAATCTACTATAATACCACATAGATAGCCAGAAAAATGATCTATTACTAGCCAAAAAGACTTTACACCAGATTAAATGCTCTTTACTAGCAGAATTTATTCCAAATGGCATTTAACAAAAATGGTCAAAAGCAAAATCAAAATTAGGTCATTCAAAATTTGTGTCAATCAACTTTTTGAAAAAAATCAAAAGAAAAATAAGGTGATTCTTTGCATCTAAGACTGCATGAGGCACTGATTTTGACTGTGAGAGAGGGATGATGAGGTTTTGTTGGTCTTTCTCTCATCTTATTACATATGTATATATATATTGGATCAATCTTAGCTTTGTTATATGAACTGCTACCATGGAAAATACCCTTCTTCTACCATTTCTATGGACAAATTACCTCCTTGCTGTTTGCTAGATTTTGTCTTCTGTTCTGTTCTCTGTACTGCATAACCTGGAACTTGATAAATTGGCTGACCTCTGGGTTTAACTTCATGGAGTACGCAACTGGCAATTTGCCTAGTTTGTCTGTGAAAATATTAGCATAAAGGAAAAGAAATAGAATAGTTGAAATTTGAGCTGTTGTCATTTAAGCTTACATGGTGAACCTCTCTGTTAAATGAAAGCAGTCCCATTTTCAAACTGTCTCAGAGGCCTAATAATGATTACACATGTCGCTTGACTACTAGTAGCCTTAACCTCAAATGTCATGAAGTGCTTTAAGAGGATTATGAAGAAACATCTATCTACAACTCTGTCTAAGTCCTTCGATCCACTCCAATTTAAATACCAGGCAAATAGATTGACTGTGGATGCTATATCAATCACACTGCAGCTTGCATTAAAACACCTAGAAGGGAGGAACAACTACATAAGGATGCTGTACATCAACTTCAGTTCTGCATTCAATACTGTGATACTGATGCAACTGGTGGATAAGCTTGTGAAACCCGGGATATACAAGTACCTATGTAACTGGACACTTGACTTTCTGATTGGTAGACCCCAGGGGACATGCGCTGGAAACAACATCTCTCAATGCATAGTCCTGAATACTGGTGGTCCCTAAGATTGTGTGCTAAGCCCCTTGCTCTTCAGCATCCTCACCCATGACTGCAAAACATAAGTCAAACCATATTATAAAATTCGCTGATGACACCACAGTAGTGGGTCTCATTAGTGGTAGAAATGAACATAACTACAGGGATGAGGTGAACACTTTGATTGCCTGGTGTGACAGGAACAATCTGGACCTGAATGTTAATAAGACCAAAGAAAGGATTATGGACTTCTGGAGGAAGGCACCAGTTCACCAACCACTCACTATCAAAGGGGAGGCAGTAGAGAAAGTCAAAACAACCAAGTTCCTGGGCCTTCACATCTCTGATGACCTCTCTGGGCTGCTAACACCAACCATATAGTCAAGAAGGCTCAACAGAGGCTTCATTTCCTGAGAAAACTCAAAAAAAAAAAGACCAGGCTCCCACTGTCTGCTCTTACTATTTTTTACAGGGGCGCTATCAACAGCATCCTCACTAGCAGCTTCATAGCATGGTTCTGCAACTGCATAGTTGCTGAGAAGAAGAGACTACAAAGAGTTGTGTGGGTGGCTGAGAAAATCTTGGGCACAAGCCTCTCTTCTACTCAGGAGCTTTCCTTTACAAGAGCAAGAAAGAGAACATATAAAATACTTGCTGATTTGACCCATCCTGCCCACAACTGGTTCTCACAACTTGCGTCTGGAAGGAGGTACTGCAGCTTCCGCTATAGGACTACCAGATCCAGGAACAGTTCGTATCCTACAGCTGTGAGACTTAATAATATGGACACCAACCATAATACCCGATACATTGAAGCTTCTTTTTTTTATTTAATCCTGCTGCTCTGAGCAATTATTGCCAGCATTACTATTATGCAATATGATGTCTATACTGAGTCACGTCTAAGGTTAACAAGTGCAATATAACTAAACAGTTGCTATTCACTAGTTTCTATTTATTCTCTGTCTTAACAGTGCAAGAGTTTGGTGGTGGGTATTTATTTATTATTTATCACTGGTTAATGAGTATTGAATGTTTATGTAATATGAACTACCTCTTGCATGTCATACGTGTTATTTTCTTTCTTATGTTATTCTTTGATACCTCTGTATCTACATTATTTGCACTGCCTTTCTCTTATGAGCTGACATTTGTAATTTCATTTAGGCTGCACTTGTGTGGCCCTAAATGACTATAAAACTTCTTTGAATCTTTGAATCTTTGAAAAAAAGCCATAGCTGTTCCCAGCAGAGTAACATGAAAGCACTACTGATACTTCTGTTTGAATCTCTTCACCACCATAAGCAACAAGCCTCGCGCACTTTGTCAAATCAAGTTGTTCTGCAGCTTTTACTCTAGCAAACATTTCTGCTTACATAACTTTGCACTTTGAGCCAGTATCTACTTTGAGCTCAACAGGTCTCCCATTAATCTGAACAGTGCAAAAGATTTAATTCTTTCCCCACAAATCTACTGCATTGACTGTTTCAGCAAGCATAGACATCTCATCTGCATAAAAAGTAGGGTTGCAGCTTTCTAATAAATCAACTTGCTTCTTTGTATGCCCTTTTTAAATAAAAGAATATGCCTTGTTTGATTTACAAAACCTTTTGAAATGATTCCACTTATTGCAGGAATGGCACTGCTGACCAAAATCTAAGCACTTTTTCTCATTTGGGTTCATGATTTCCACCCCAATCACAGCAGTTGACTATGAGGTTTGCTACAGGTTTTGGTGAGTCACCCTGTGCTTTGCTGTGTGCACCTTAGGCCTTACTGAAATAGCTCTGGGTTTTACTGAAGTTGCCCTGGGCTTTACTGAAGCAACCATGCATTTTGCTAGGGAGGCCCTGGGTGTGGTGCTGTATCTGTTGACCTTGTGCTGCATACTGTCTGCATGAGCTTTGGAAGGTTCTGGAAGGCTTTCCCTCTCATTTGTAAGCATACTAGTATTCTTTTCTATAAGCTTGTATATCTGACAAATCAATGGTCTTATTTAACATCATATCACTGTCTTGAAGCAAAATCTTTCTCACTGTGTCATTATTAATACCATACACAAGTCTACCTTTTATAAATTTATCATTTAAATCACCAGATCTGCACATTTGAGCCTTGTTTCTCAAGTTGGTTATATATGTTGCAAAAGTTTCAACAGGCTTTTGATCTCTTGTGCAAAATAAGTGTCTTTCCATTGTAATATTCATTTGGGGGTTACACATCTCTCTAAATTTATGTTTTAAGCATTCAGAGTCTTCCCATGCTTCAGCCTGTACCACAATATGGCAGTCTTCCCCTCCCCTGCAAACACAGCAGGTGCATACACAAATTAATGCTCTCTTTCTATGGCTTCTGAACCAGCTACATTAAGCAGAATAAATGTCTTTCTATGTGTGTCTTTGTCAGAAAAAGCAGCCTGTAGGAAAATATCATATTTTTGCTCAAACACTCTCCAATTTTCTGCAATATTGTTATCAAACACAGGTGGTGTGGGTCTGCGAAATCCTTCTGCCATGTCTAAAGATTATAGTAAAACACAATGCAATCTTGACCCTTGAAACTATGTACAAAGATGCACATACACTCGGTACTAGTAATAATATTCAAATGCACAATAAACTCTTTGAAATACTGTACTTTGAGAAATAGTATTTGAAATTACTGTATTTTGTGAAATAATTGCCCTGTAATACTACACACAATTACCAACACTTTGCACATTTCAGATATTTCAAATAGCCTTAGTTAAGGTGAAAAAGTAGCAAATTGTGAAAAAATGTGGTTGTTTTCCCGTTTTATACATTTTATGCAATTTGGATATTGTTTCAAACATTTTTGTAATTATTTTGAATATTTTTATCAATATATTTCAGTTTTGGATATTTCATTTAATTAAAAATTAATTCTGAGCATTTTGTTTTATATTTGTAGTGAATGAAATCATTTAAGCAATTTTCAGTACCTGAAATTTGTTTCTGACCTTTTTTGCGAGTCGTTTGAGCAGTTGGGATGATCCACTATTGTATATTCCTCCACTTCTAACCAGTTGCCTCATGGCTGTCACTCTGGATCACTTGTCTTGTACACATTAAGAACACAAAGAGGCTAGGTTGTTCATTTAAGTAGTTTATTTCATGCAAACACATCAGGATGGATGGCAGGAGCATTGAACTTAAACTAACTAATTGTCTGATTGCATACTTGCATGCTGTCATTCTGGCTGCTCACTCAAAATGGCACTCTTGCTTGCATGTGCTCAGTACTTGTATGCACGTGCCCACTGATTAGAATGCTTGTTAAAGGTATAATACACACTCTGATCTACACTTAACACTATTAATTAAGCAATCAGGGGTATTGTTAGGTCCCATCAGGAATTATTTTTAGTCTAGGTTAACATTTTCAGTAAATGATCTTTAAAGATAATTGTGGGACTAAGGGATTCAGATTTTTCAGGCCTTTGGATAGAAGTTTCAGGGGTGAAACTGATACTAAATGTGTTTGTGAGAATATTGGTAGCACCTTTTGGGTCAGAATAGGTAGTATCATTACGAGTAAGATCAGAACAATGTAAGGTATTGTTTCTTAATTTTCCAGCATAGCTAAATAAGGATTAATAATCATCTTTGTATTCAGAGTTTCATAGGCCATCCTAAGTTTATGAGCTCCTTTACTTGACATAATAGTTTTCCATTTTTTTTTAAATGATGATTTTGACATTATCCTTGAGAAGAGTGGGGTTTGAATCTAGCAAATAATTTATGGAGTTTCTTTGTTTTGTTGTATAGTTGATTTGTGACTGTGGATCACCAGAGTGTTTTTTTTTTAAATTTCCCGTGATATCTGGTTATAGTAAATGTAAACAAAATACTATTTCAATTGCGCACTGATAGATTTGAATACTGCTTTGTAGTAACTGTGGAGAGATACACACATTTGAGTAGATATTGATATATCTGAGAGGGCCATATTCCATTGCCCTGACTAGGGTCCAATTTGACCATTATCTAACTCTGCCTTTGTAGCACAGGTATGACTGAAAAGGACCACTGATGACCAAATCACTTACTCCATTAACAAATTAATAAACGTGAATTAAAAGACTTCAGGCAGATTTATTTCCTGTTATTATGTTTGAGGAAATCATTACTATCTGTTTCATGGATGAACTTTTTTAGTGTAAATCTCTCAGAGCCCAATTTACTGTTAAAAATTCAGAAAACATTTTAATCTGACAATAAAGCTTAATTAACTGTATTATAGTTCTTTTCCTTTCAATAAAACGTTTCTTAACTCATTACTGTGTTCTTCTATTTTAATACTGCTGTGTAAACCAGCTCATTAACTGCTGCAAGTAATGGATTCTTTGGCCACCAGAGACTAGTGTCTTGTGCACTGGTATGTCTGCTTCAGCCCCATTTAATGAGTCATGAACAGCAGCAGAAGAAACTTTGCTGTTCTTGTCCCCTCTGACTGGTGCTGCATTATGACCACATAACTGAGAAAAATATCACCGGAGCACAAAGGAAGATAGGCATGCAAAGTAGTGTTTAACAAAATGAAATAAAATCCATTCATTTAGAACATCAGACAAACTAAAAATAGTTTTATGAAAATCAAGCATGTTTCAAGCAAACTGCGTTCTTTATCTGTCTGAAATTTACATAATGCAAGAAAAGCACTTCTTAGCTTAGTGTAAATTCACATTGGCTAATGAAAACATAAACCATTCACAATGTAAAGAATGTATTAGTTTTCTTTGTTAGATATTATTCAAACTGATCTGAATTTTTAGTAATGGATTAATAGAATACATAATATCTAAACCATTTTCCCTTACAGTTATTCAATTTTACCTAGCATTCAAATTACAGCAACAGTAAATTGGTCACTTGGGCCAGGATTCATTAACTGTATAGAGCATAATGTTAAGGGCAGTAATAAAAAGGTCCTGTTTCTTTGATGCAGCATTTTGCTATTCACAGACATGTCAGCTACAAGGCAAGGCCTCATTATCATCTGACTTGCATGTCTCTGAATCACAGTGCACATCAGCACTTCCCATGAAAGTTAACCATTGTGGCCGCATGGTGTTAGCACAAATTAGCCCAGCACTCTCCTTTTTCCCTGCCCTAGTAATTCACAAATGATTGCAGTCATTCGAGTTTCACACTTCACTTCCTTCAGTAATTGAATGCTATGGCAACATTTATTATCCTTCATGTTTGACAGGTAAGCCTAGACTTTCCTGCCCCTCTCCTTTGTATATCACAAAATCTTGCCAAGATAAGTTAAAAAACATCCTGCAGTTAGTGCAGCAGTCTAATGCAGAAGTTTCTTATGACAAGGGTTAATCTTTCAAATCTGCTTGTGATTTATATTTATTTATTTATTTATTTTTAAACCTACCCCCTTTTGTCTAGTGGTGGTACTGACCTCTAATATCCTCTGTGGGGGGCACAGGCTTTGAATTCTCTTAAGTGCCTTTTATGGCACACATTTTATGCCTGGTGTCTATGATTCCCAGAATCTTTATTCTTAAATATGTGCTTTATGGCACACCATATTGAGTATCCCTGGTGGCTAGCATTCCCATTCAGGCACTCATTGTCTAGTGTTCCATCCACCCTTCCTAATTCCCATGCTGCTCAGGCACTCAGTGAAAGAATTATGTTGGTATTTAGTGTTTATCCCACCTACCCAATTCTTGTTCTGTTTTTGTGTAACTCAGGCAATCCTGTGAAGAATTACCCATGGTGGCAAGTGCTCCTCCACCCCAAAACTCATTCAGTTTACATACCACACAGGCACTCCTATCCCTGGTGTTTAGTGTTCCTCCAACTCTGTTTGTTAGTCTAGCAATGTGTAGAAGTATGACAGCCATCTTAACCAACACACACACACACACACACACACACACACACACACACACACACACACACACACACACACACACACACACACACACACACACAAACACACCTGCCTAACGTACCCCCACCGCCCCTACCACTGTCTCCCAGACAGACACATGCTCACACATATACTCACACATGCAGCCCGTCATATACACTCATGCACACAACTAACCCTACCTTGCCCTTAAATTCTCCAGCACTTACTTCTACCATGATGACTGAACATGACCAAAACCATGAGGTGCAATCAAAGGCTGTGCTAATCTCCAAGTCCGAGAAATTTTTTGAATCACTGACTTTGTAGATGCCTTCTCAGAGGCAGTTCTGTGAGGGGAGCACATGAATAATTTGCATATGCTTCTCCTCTGGACTGCCTCATTAGCATCTAGCATGGCTATGGAGATAGCCCACTGTGGTGCTGCATGTCATTGTGCAGAAATATCAGAGCAGGGCTGTTTATGAATTCAAAAAGTTTATGGCAACCTTTATGGATTCCCAGAAGTGTTTCTTCCTTATTTTCTCCTGTAAAACTTGAAATTTAAATGAACATTAATCATTAACAGTATTGCTTCTTGTTATTTTTATTATATTTAGCAAAGTGCCTTTGTGTGAATTTCAGGCAGATTTAACATGCCGTTTTATGATATGACTATAGTAATGTCAAAAGAATTACAAGACAATCTAAACATAGATATAGCTGTGTGTGTAGATGGTCATCTGATACATACACATCAAGAATGTGCAACCATTATAATTGCCTCTGTGGATAGTAAATACAGATTAAAAATGCATGATAACATACCAGCTAAAGCAATACTTTCATGTGACATTACTACATCGCCTTATTACATTTTAAAACATTATATCTTTGTTGTTCAAGCTGGTAATCACTTTGAGTATTCTGATAATGTAATGCATGGGGCACACATATATGCTTATTTCTCATATAAGAGTGAGTAATCATAAATAAATGTCTCTTTTGTTGTCTGTGTTTACAATACAACATGGCATAGCAACTATGTATTTCTTACATGGGATAGATTTTTTAAACTGAAACAAGATGCTATATCAAGTAATAAATAAAGTATTTCAGTGCCTGTTGGTCCATGAGAGGGCATTCCATGATTTGTTCTTTTTGGGAATATCGTCACCAATAACTAGGATATTGAAAATTTTTTTTTTATAAAATACCTATTTCACAGTCAATAACCTTTATCAGTGCATTTCATTATCTCTCCTTTCCCTCTGTCCTAGTGCCTAGAGTCCCCATCCCCAAAGCGTACACATCCCTACATGAGACCACATTCAGACAAATCAACAAACAGTTCAAAATTGATTTGATGCCATTTCACCAGTAAGACAACCCATACGTTTGCCTGTCATACATGGAATTCTAGCAATATATGCAGGCGTTCTACACACTCATCTACAGAGAGATGGAGTGAGCGTATCCCTGATCCCTTAAGCCAAGTTAATTTTAGATCAGGAAACAAGATAAGGTTGTATCTGTAGTATTTAAAATTGAGGACCCTCCTTTTTAGGTCTTTGTTTGAGCATATTGCCAAGCATTTACTTGAGGGATGAAAAGAGATGGAAGATCAAGCAAGCTCAGAGCTTAGTTATCTCAGCCTGGGAATAATAATAATAATGAATCAATAATTTACAAATTCCCCGATATGCTTTATTAACAACAGTGCTTACAACAGACCAAATGGCCATGGTGGATATGTCAGTATTGTAGACATTGCTGAAGCAAACACTGGTGACAGTCAACATAATTTTAGAATGAATTGTGACTGCAGCAAGTGTCGGTGTGCAATTATTTGGCAGATGGAAAAAATTATGCAACTGAAAAGTTACATTTCAAGTGTTGTCTTGTAGTCTGAAAGGCATCTTATGCACATAGTAGAAGAACAACTTATCAAGCATCCAAAACTCATAAACACCATTCATGTAACATTAGAGGTGATAATGCACATAGAAGGAAAGGAGGGGTCTCTTTGCCTTGGATTTTGCTGCTGCAGACAACACCAGAAGGTCAGCAGAGATGTTCAAGAAAAATTCTAAAAATAATCTGGAATAAGGCTAGGTCAGTCCTAATAAAAATGCTGACCTTGTAAAACACCACATATCTATCATCATACTTTAGGTCCTGATACTCAGAAATTCTACACATAGAGCTGATGGCCCCCAGAAAGAGTCTGTCCACAGAAGGCAACCTTGTCAAACATGAAGATTAAATGCTACAGAGTGGAGGTGTGAACTGGGAGGTTCAGTCCATTAACCCATTTATATGTACTGAATATATATTTAAAAGAAAAAAAGCAGAACCAAGCAAGTGATTTTAACCAGAAGATCCCCATAAAATTAGAAAACAATCAACACACTATTACTAATATTTGTATCATAAGCATTCTCTCTTTACTGAGTAGTTTAGAGTGTTTATTACAAGATTACAAACTCCAAGCATTTATGGCCCATTGAGACTGCATCTAACCATAGTGATGTTTTATTAATTGCTGACTCTATTGTCCAGCATCTGAATACCACAGTCACTAGGCTGGATAAGAATAGGATGACAGTTAGCTGACAGGTATGACTATTATCTGATAGTGGTCCATGTGGATGTGAATGATGTTAGTCACTGTACACAGAGAGACTACAGAAGAATATGACTGAACTTACAGGAGAGACACTGGTTTTAAGTGTTACTTTGCCATCACCCAGAACGACACCGTGATTCAAAGACAAGATAATTGGCTTTAATGATTGGTCACATAGCTAGTGTCATTCAAAGGGATCTAGCATTTATCAGTGTGGGATGAGAATGCTGAAAAGACTTCCTGCTTTGCCAAGGATGGTTTGCATCTCTCTTACCAAGGCTTTTGCATTCTGGCTAAAGCATTTCCTGACCTCATAGTACTGTATTCAGGCAGTGCACATCAGATGTACATTCCAATATAGTAAATTCTAATTTGTAGTGAGTTGATGTGTCTGTGCTCAATGCCAGGAGTCTTTACTGAGGCTCTCTTGCAACTTGATCACTTTCATATTTGTGTAGTTGTAGAGGCATGGCATCAGAGCAATGAAAGCATTTCTGGGCATACTGCCTATCATGTCTTCAGACCTACTGATAAATTTAGGAGAGTATCAATATTTGTGAAGGATATCACTATATCATGACAGATTCCTCAGGGCACCACAATCAAACTCCCAGGTGTACAAATCACCATAAACAAAATTAATTATTAGTTCTTAGCTAGATATGGAACACTCCCTATGCCTGTGCATGATAGCTGTCTTAACACATTAGCTGAAATCCCTATTAAACCCAAAACCTTTTTGCTGGGGGACATCAATTACCCATCAATAAACTTGTTGACCTACACTGCCAGTAGTTGGCATGCCCAATACTTCCTTAACATTATAAATGCTAACTGTCTTTTACAAATAGTTAACCATTGTACTAGGGGCTCCAATATCCTTAGTCTAGTCCTTACAAGTATGGTCACTTCTTGCACACCTCCATAAGAATCATTCAGCCTTGTTACAAGACCTTTTCCTTTAAAACAGGTGGCACTTTCCCTGTAAATACCTATGTGTTTAGGGACTTCTCAAAAGCAAACCTTTAGTTACTTGATGACCTAAATAAATTCAATTGAAATTCTCCTCCAATGGATTCTGCTGCTAAAACTGCTGCCTATGCCCATGACTTCAACTCGCACTTAAATGGTTGTATTGATAAAACAGTAGCTATCTTCACCAAATATAATGAAACATTTAAAAACACACCCTTGTGGTAGAATACCAGTTTAAATAAATTACATAAAAAGAGAAAGAAATTGCTTAATCCTTATAAGAAGTCTTATTCTGCCTACATTAAAAGTACACTTAAGCAAACTAGTAAAGAGTGTAAGGGAATCACTAGGGAGCTCAAAGCTTATTATGAACGTAAAATTGCAAATAAATCCAAAAATAACAACAATTCTTTCTTTAACTATATCAGAAAGTTAATAACTAATACTCAGTAGTATATATCGAATAAAACACAATACCACAAGCAAATGAATGACTCCGAGCAAGTAATAAAAAGATTTCAGCATACAAATATATAAAAAGTAGGTTACTGCTCAGGGTCAAACCATGCAACACACAGTCCAAGCGAAACTCAGTCACTAATCAAGTCTAATTCAGACCTTGTGTTGAATGAAAGCTCCAAAACGGTAGTCAGAACCAAAAAGTAACATAAAAATGTCTATTCAGACCTTTAGGCAATCTTCCAAGAAGGAAAGTAATTCCAAATCAGAAAGTATAGTTGATAAAACCTTTATTTGAACAAGATACCGTAAGCACTTTCACTACACAGCTTTTTCAAACCTTAACAAATAAGGGTCAAACATGCCTATTTTATAGGTCTTTCTAAATACCTTAATAAAACAATTAACTAGCTAATTAACCAGATAAAGTGATACGCATGCATATTGCATAAAATAGTAAAACAACTTTAAATTAATAATAAATAATGGATAATAATAAAAAACATATATATATAAAAAATAAAACTTTAATACATCATACACCTTTGTTTAAGTTGAATAAAAATTCAATTTACTCATTAGTATGTTCAGACAACATTAATAAGTCATTAATATTTAATTCTTTTATTTTTAAGTGCAGGCTTCAGTGGAATTCTGTCATTAAGCCCAGGAAAAATATGTGCTTGCAATCTAATAATCCAACTGACTTCTGCTTGTTCAGTTTGATTTCTTAAATCACCCCCTCTAATACTAGGTATATTAATGTGTATAACTGAAAATTTAAAACAATGATTAGCACTATTTTCTGAAACATGCTTAGAAAGAGCATTAATCTGAGACTTAATACGAATTTGGTATAGGTGGTCTCTAATTCTTTCTTTTAATTTTCTGTCAGTTTTACCGACGTAAAATGCACTACAGGACATGCAGGTAGCAATATACACCACATGCTCTGTATTGCAATTAGCATTAACATTAAAAGTGAACACCTGAGAAGTGACAGGATGTACAAACATGTTCATATCAGATATATAAGAACAAAAGTTACACCTGTGACATGGCTGTGTACCATTATAAAAGACAGTTGCAGATCGATGCACTTGACTTGGAAAACACAGTAACCTGTGCAAGTTCTTCTTATTTTTAAAGACAAGCTGTGGATAATTGCCTACTAAATTCCTGATCTCCGGATCAACTGTCAGTATGTCCCAATGTTTCACTATTACTTCTTTAATCGATTGTACATCCTGCGTATAGTATAAAGCGACTTTTTGTTGTCTGCCTAAGATATCAGAAGTATTCATTTTATCAGTCCTGTAAATCTCATTCCCTCTTTCAGAGAAAATAGGACTTGCTCTATCTATTCTGATATTATGGGTGTAGGAGAATCCTTTTTCTATTTCTATTGTTTTATATTTCCTTGCAAGCAGTTTTTCACCTAATTCACACAATTCTGCTTCACAATTCCTTTGTATGGGATTCAACCTTGACGCTCTAATTGCTTGTCCTTTAACAATGTTTGTAAAGACATGTCCAGGGTGCATACTCTCCCTATGTAGGAGAGTGTATTTATAACATGTTTTTCTATGTACACCTGTATTGAGTTTACCATTTTCTAAACACTGAATAAAAACATCCAAAACAGCAATACTATCCCTAGACCTATTCATGGTAAATTTCAGAAAAGGCATCAAGGAATTGACGTCCTGTTCAAATTTATCCAAATCCTCCATGGTACATGTCCAAAGAAAAAATAAATCATCAACAAAACGTCTATAAAAATACACATATCTCTGATAAAAATCTAACCGAAACAACTTCTGTTCTTCCCATAATGCCATAACTAGGTTGGCGTAGCTATTGGCACACGAGGTGCCCATAGCTACGCCATCCTTCTGCAAAAATAAATCATGATTAAACTTAAAAATGTTATTTTCCAACACCATTTCTAATAATAGGCAATAAGTTCTATTCTATTAGGTAGCATATCAGAATGTTCGATCAAATACATTTGAATGCTTTCCAAACCTGACTCGTTGGGTATATTGGTGAATAAAGATTCGACATCCATGGTCACCATGATAAAAGGAAAATTATCAGGTAATGTTTTTGTCCCTAAATACAGGTCTAGTAAAAACTGTTTAGAGTCTCTTAAAACATACAAGTTGGTATGCACTAAAGGTCTTAATGTTTTCTCAATTAGTATAGAAAGAGGTTCTGTAACCCACCCATGACCAGCTACGATGGGTCTCATTGGGGGATTCCCTAGATCTTTGTGTACCTTGGGCAGGCCCTGGATAATTGGAATAATAGGATTCTCCACAAATAAAAATTCATATAAGAGTGTACTAACCATTTCCATTTTAAGTAAATCATCTAGAGTGTTATATATCTTAGTGACATGTTCTTGAACAGATGGCATTGAAATGGGACTATAAATATGTATGTCACTTAGCATTTCGGCCATACTACAGTCATAAAACATTTTGTCTAGAATTACAATGGGACCACCATTATCTGCTGCTCTAATAGAAATATTTTTGTCATTTTTTAAATCATTCATTGCTTTAATCTGCTTAAATGTAAGATTATTTTTCTTCGCTATAGTGGTGGAATTTTCAGATAATAGGTAGATATCTCTTTCAACAATTTTACTAAAAGTATCTAGCAGTGGGTGTAAATTCGGCACATAAACACTAGGATTCCTAAATTGCCTATTTAATGTCCCATAGTTGATGTCAGTATACAGCATATTTACTGTAAATTCCTAATAAAAAGTTTGACATCCAAAATAGTTTCTGTTATATTACTTCTTTTAGAAGGTATGAAGGATAGACCTTTGTTTAATACCTCAAATTCATATTTATTTAGAGGTCTGTGTAAATGATTCCATACTAGGTCATTCTTTCCCACATTTTCTTCAGCGTGGGTTCCTTCATTTCTCCCACTAGGGCCTTTCTTTTCTGCCTCCCCCTGCTCATAGAGCGACTCCTCCCCCGATGAGATACATCGGCTATAGGGAAAGGGCTAAGTACCTCTGGAGTTTTGTGATTTTTAGAAGTCAAAAATATTTTACTGCATACCACTGGGCCTTCTTACTCAGATAGTTCATAATTAGTAACATGTGAATTTGAACTATTGTTAGTAGTAGGCAGCCCAACATTTTCTATTATACAATCAGTGGCTGGTTGTTCAGAAATCAAGCTAGCAACAGATGGCAATGACTCATTACCTTCTATTAGGCTGTTTCTGATAGTACCAGAACTACTGCATGCATTATCATTCAAAACCAAGACTTTAGAAGGATATAAACGCCAAAAAAAGTGTATAGTCATCCCCTTTGGCAAAAACAAAGTGCCCACAAATTACCACATAGGTGATAATCCATTAAGTACAGAAGAAGTAATTAGGGACCTGGGGACCCCAAGTTGATAGCAATCTCTCATTTGACAACCACGTGGCCAAAGTGGTTAGAAGAACATTTTATATAGCCCACCTAATCATGAAGGGCTTCACAGCTAAATCAGGGGAGGTCATTGTGCCTCTTTACTCATCCCTCATCAGGCCCATAATTGAGTACAATGCCCCTTTTGGGATGTACCTTACCAGACACCTGCAGCAACTGGAAAGACCCCAAAAGTACCTCACCAAGAGGATCAAAGGGCTCAAACAGATGCCATATGCTGCCTGGTTAAAGAAACTTCAGCTCTACTCAGTGGCATACCGCCTGCTCAGAGGCAATCTGTGCCTGACATATAAAGCCATGTCCAACCTAGAATTAATGGACATGCTGCCCCTCAGAAAATCCAAATCCCATCGAGCTACGCGCTCGAGAGACTTGAACCTCAGCACTGAAATAAATAGGACATGCTGGAGGGACAGATTCATAACCCAGAGGCTCCCTTCACTCTGGAATAAAATCCCAGTCCAGGTTAGGCAGAGTCCCTCATTAACTCTCTTCAAGAGGAATCTTGATGAGTGGATGGGAGATTGTAGGTTTACCCCGGGTATCACTTCTTTGTCACTGTTAGACAGAGGCACAGTATACTAACCTCTAAAAAGGGCATAGAAAAATTAATTTAAAATGGGTGGCGAAAGCCAAACACACTCTGGCTAGGCTTTTAAATGCCCTAGGGCAGATAGCCTAGTATGAACCTATGAACCTATGAACCTAAATGAGGGTAATATGCGATCCAGGAAGCTGGCAGCTGTCCGTGCAGGACGAGTGCAGTGTGCAGAAATGTACTCAGTTAGTAACCGAGTACAGTTCTGCAATCTACAAAATGGAGCTATGACAGCTCCAAATAAAGGCTGCATATCATTGAGGAAGCATGCCAATGTCCAAGTAGAAGGCCATTGGCATTGCAAACTGTAAAAAAAAAAAAAATGTAATTATATGTTCGTCGAGCTCACCTGGTTAAGCATAGGGCAGTGATGCGCAAACGAGATTGGGGGGGGGGAATAAAAAAATAAACCTAAAATAAGCATGCTAACTAAAATCAGCATTTTACCATGCAAGTCAATGGCAAGCAGAAGACAACCTGGCCAGTCAGTAATGTTTGCTAAGGGGGGAGGCTCAGTGTGGGACATGTAACTATGCATTAGCAGGTATTCCTATGCAAATGAGGGGAAAGGTTAGTGAATCCCAGATTTTCCCAGGGTGTGAGGCAGGTCCCAAGAGTGTAAGAGTATAAATAGCTGGATGCAAGGTGGGGATATAGGTGACATGATGGGGGTGTGTGTCAGGCATACTGTAAGTGGATTGGAGACCTGTGGCTCAGGATTGCTCTTAGCTTAGCACAGCTAAGCTAGGGGTGTGTCTAAACCTGCCTAGCACTCTTTACAAAGTGTAAGTGGGTGTGCTCACTGCACACCAGATTTTACAGGAAGAAAAATGAATTTGAACCAGGAAAAAGCAGCTCTTTGCACATTTGAGCACTCCGTTTGCATGGCACACACGCAGGTCTAAACAGGGAGGCAATGGGAAGGGAAAACAGCAGTAGGAAGGTAATCAAGGAGAACTAGATGAGCTGCCAGGTGAAATGTATCAGAATCAGCTAATCACACAGGAAGCAGACCAGCCTAGCCCATAACACCACTATAAACCAAGCAAACACCTACCCACCTGTTTTTTCCACACTCAACACCACTGGTGTATACAAGCGGAGAAATTTTAAAACCAAACCTACAAAATGAGAAGGGCTGCAGCAGGCAACATAGAACAACATGTGCAAGAGGCAGAGGGTGGTGAGGATGTCAATGCTGCCAAACAAACCACAGTGAGGAGACAGAGAAGAGTGTACAGACCCAGGGTAACCTACCAGGGGCTTCATGAGCTGGAGATAGTGGAGCGCTATAGGGTGGACAGAGGCATCCTATAGCAAATTGTTGAGCTGTGCAGGCTATACCTGACACACCACACTGGCTGAGGGGATCCCATCCCAGTGGATACCAAGGTATGTGTAGGCCTAGGTATACTAGCCAGAGGTACTTCCCAAACTACAATTGGGGATAACATGGGCATTTCACAGGCATCAGCATCCAGAGTATTCCACAAGTTCCTGGATGCCATGTCAGCAAATGCCAGTGAGCACGTATATTTCCTCAACACACGTGAGGTGTTGACCCACAATATGCATCTCTTCCACCAAATAGCTAACTACCCTGGGGAAGTGGGTGCTATAGACTGCATGCAC
This sequence comes from Protopterus annectens, assembly GCF_019279795.1. NCBI lineage: Eukaryota > Metazoa > Chordata > Ceratodontiformes > Protopteridae > Protopterus > Protopterus annectens. Next base: position 425,996,236 of record NC_056735.1, read on the forward strand.
TTATGCATCAAAGCACCACCCGGTGAGCAGGGTAGGGCCTACATCAACCACAGGGGCATCCCCTTCCTCAACTGCCAGGTCATATGTGATGCCCAGGGCATTATACTGAATGTGTGTGCTGGCTGCCCTGTAAGCTATGATGATTCACACATATGGCAACTGATGCAGCTGTACCACAGATTTGCTGATGTGGATATCCCTTACGGTCACCTAGTGGGGGATGCTGGGTACCCACTGGAGCCATGGCTGATGACACCCATCAGAAATGCACACATACCTGAACAGCAACGCCATAATGATGCACATGCACAGGCCAGACATATAATAGAGCGTGTGTTTGGGATGCTCAGGTCACGGTTCCAGTGTCTGGACACATCTGATGGAGCCCTGTAGTATTCACCAGCTACATGTACCAAAATAGTAATGGTATTTGCTATGCTACACAATATGATCCTGTGGAAACAGCTGCAGCAGGAACAGGATGAGTAAGGGCCACACAACTCCCCACCAATGCCAAGGCCTGTACAGGTACAGAGTGATTCAGAGGAGGAACAATCTGAGCCTGTCCCAGTAGGCAGAATGTGGCATGTCCAGTATGCCCTGGCCTTGGCAAAGAGACAACGCATAGCATATGCACTGACACAGTAGGGTCCCAGGGAATGACACCTCTCTCTGACTCAAAAAGACAGTAAAAGGGATGCCAAACATGACACTACCTGTGCCCAACCATGAATAGGGAGTGTATGATGTGCATCCAACATAGGCAGCCCTCCAGCACCATCCTCAAGTCTGGCACACCCTCAAGGTAAGTCAATTAACCTACCAATTGCCAAATGGAGTAGAATGTGTATTTACCTGTAGCTATGGTATGGATGTGAGCATGCAAGGGAATTGGGTGGCTGGATGTCAAGGCAGCATAGAGTAGACACCCATAGTGGCAGCATGAGATCTGTAACACATACTGGAGTCACCATATTAGCCAGTACTACACAGGGTGACAAAACCCACTGCAGGAAATGGCCTGAGTGACAGGGGTGTCCATAAGAGCCACACATACCAGTCAGGAAGGATCACATACCCAACAACAGTCTCAGCTGGCAGGACAGGTGAAGACAAACACAAACAAATGCTGTATTATGGCCTCCGAATGTTCCCTATGGTTAAACCCTCCCCCAGGACTACACAGACAGACTGCAGCAGGCCAAGCAGTCAGATGTAAGTTGTGAAGGCTAGGAAGTCAGACACTAATATGTAGGTAAACAAAGCTAGGATCTGTACTACACTGGCAAGCCCTAGCCAGCAATATAAGTAAGACTACAGACTGAAATGGAATACCTGACATATCAGTACAGTCCTAGCAAATGTGTACAAGTGTCAGGTGTGCCCCCCCCCATCTAACGTACACATAGAGTAACAGTCAGATGTGTTCCCCCACTCCTGTGTAGAACAGTAGAAACAGTCAGGTGCTCCCCCATGCAGAAATGTAGCAACAGTCAGTGGCAAATGACCGATGGATACCCTGCAGGCACAGCATGCTACCTGTCGGTGTACAACAAAAGGTCAATACTACAGTACAAACAACCTGGACGTGATCCACACATACAACACAGATGGACAGATTGGGCATGCTCACACACTTAGAGGAATGAAGGCAATGTCAGTCAAGAACATACTGAGAGGTCATATTGGGCATGCTCACACACTTAAACACATGAAGGCCATGTCTGCAAAGACCAGTGGACCAGATATATCTGGAAGTTGCAGTTCTCAGTGTGGACACATGTCAGTATGCACCACTCCTGCCTTGCACACACAGTGGATAGGAATACAGACAAATATGTAAGGACAACACACTATAATAAGCCACAGGTACATGGGCATAGATGTCTGGAAGTGGGTGACAGTGACAAGGAGCAATGCAGGCCTGTCTCAACTGGCACACAGCCAAAGGGACCCCAACACATGAGGTGCGAATGTAATCCACTGCAGATACTAGCCACCAGTACCTGTTAGCATGACAGACTATGTGGCGCATGTGCCAGCTGTGCAACAAGACTGTACAAGGAAGCAGCCATCTAGTAACTGTATATACGCACCTGTGGCATATGACCCCATGTGTGCCTGCGTGTGGCATGTCAACCCCTACATGAATGGGGTATTGCCCATACACACACTGCCCTCTCCATAGCAGTAGTATGACCAGCCTGCTGAGATCATCCAATATGAATTATACCTTTGGGAGAGCTATAGCTCAGTAATATGCATGGCACATCCCATAACTGCATACTGCTGTAGTGACAGCATAGTTAGGTAGTAGTACTAACCCCAAACCTGTCATTTGTGTGAGTGTGTGTTTGTGTGTGTGCCTGTCTGCCTCTGACTGTGTATAGTGAAATGCTTGTTAGGCTACTCACACTCTGTGCAATATATATATTCAACTTTGCCAAGGCTGATGATTTCACTCACCTAGAAGTACACCACTGGGAACATGATAGCCCAGTAATCACCGTAGCGTGTCTGTAACTGCGTACTGTTATAGTGTGATAAACTAGTTAGGTAGGTGTTCGAACCCCAGCCCTGGCAACTGTGTATGAGTGTGTGTGTCTGACTGGGTAGAAAGCAATGCTTTTTAGGCTACTCACATGCCATACAATGCAAATGCTCTACTTTGCCAAGGCTGTTGATGTCACTCACCTAGAAGTATACCTCTGGGAATATGAGAGCCCAGTAATCTCCGTAGCATGTCCTGTAACTGCATACTGCCGTAGTGTGATACACTAGTTAAGTAGGTGTTTGAATCCCTGCCCTCGCAAGTGTGTGTGTGTGTGTGTGTGTGTGTGTGTGTGTGTGTGTGTGTGTGTGTGTGTGTGTGTGTGTGTGTGTGTGTGTGTGTGTGTGTGTGTGTGTGTGTGTGTCTGATTGGGTAAAGAGCAATGCTTTCTAGGCTACTCACACTCCATATAATACAAATGCTCTACATTGCCAAGGCTGCTTATGTCACAAACCTAGAAGTACACCTCTGGGAACATTATAGCCCATTAATTGCCATAGCACGTCCTGTAACTGCCTACTGTTGTAGTGTGATAAACTAGTTAGTGATAGAAAAGAAACCAACAAGTAAATCCAAATAAATGGAATGGAGTCCACTGACAAATATATCAACTCAAAATGGTAAAAACAGTCGTTTATTAGAATAAAAACGATTATCAGTATTCACCAACGTAAAATAAGTGCTTTTGCCTCCAATTATACAATTCAGAAGACGTTATCAAACAAGAACTGGACATTAAAATAGATCTTAAATATGAAAAATACTAAAAATCTCCCTTCCAAATGACATCACTTCCTGGTAAAGCACAAAGTTCTAATTAAAGAAACAGTGTATCTAAAAAGAACATTGAGCTGAAAACCATATACAGGTGCAAATCGCATGCATAAAACTGTAATAATAATAAATAAATAACTAATATATATTGGCAATACTCTAATACATATAAACAAGAACAATTGTTCATGTGCAATCACGCAACTGCCAGCAAAAAATAAACAAATGCACAATGAACATGGAATCCTATATTAGGTTCCATATAACAAAATATCGGCAGCTTTGTAAAAACACGCCCTAAACTATTATATGACAGAATTTGCCAACTGTCATAACAATGTGCAACATATAGTTTAAATGCTCATATTACATAGGTTAAAACTGTTTTTTGAGAAATATCTATTTAATACAGTGAGACAACTAAATGGGAAGAAATTCGAGCAATCAAAATATATACTAAAACACCACAACCTTCTCCCATAGTCTAAGAAGCCAATGCTTAAATACGTAAACATAAAACTTATTTCATATAATGTAACAATATGTAAACCTAATTAATACCAACTAAATAAATAACTAATAGTTAAAAAATAACTAAATAGTTAAAAGGTGTATTTCCATTAGTCTCTACCTAATGCTTTTATTTTTAGCAAACTTCTAATGGAAATATTATCATTTAAGCCTGGCAAACATGCAGCATTCAAGCACAACTGCCAGGCTAATTCCATTTTTTTAAAAAATATGGCCAAGCACCTCCCCTAGTGGAATACACCATACTTTTCAGTATAAAAAATTTAAAATGGTGTTCTGGATATATATTGATATGTTTGGCTAATGCATTATGGTCGTGGCCGTCACAAATATCCCTGAGGTGCTCACCTATTCTATTTTTCAACTTTCGTTCAGTATTACCAATGTAAAAACATGAGCAAAGTACACATTGGGCACAATAAACAATTCTGTCCGTGTTACAAGAGAATTTACCACTGATCCAAATATTCATTCCATTAACTTCTACAACTTCAGCTTCAAGTATATTACTACAAAACTTACATCTTCCACATTTATACATATGTGCCCTACTTCATTTTGGTACGTGGTGTTCAAATATATTTTTCAAACAACAGCCTTTCCTGTATACACAGATCAGACCTTCCACAAGAATGTTTACGTTTCCTTGTCATTATGTATGAATTCCCAGTTCTTATTTAGTATATTTTTAATGTTATATGCATCCCCACTAAAAGTAGTTATAAAACTATTCTGATATAATTTATTATTTTCAGCCACCTTATTATCAATAGGGTTTGCAGGATCTAAGTCAGGTAAGACCAATGACTTATTGGTACTAAATTCTATTCTACCAACCTCTTTAATTTTCAGAATAGGTACAAAGTGACCTTCTTGTCTCTTATTAACAACTTTGTTCATTATTTGATCAATTTATTTCACTGGATGTTTCCTCCTGATGAACATCCGTTTAAGAGTGTCACATTCCACTAAAAATGTATTTCTTTCAGTAGTCGTCCGGGCTGCATGGGCAAACTGTCCCTTAATCACAGCCCGTTTTTGATTAAATGGATGACTACTACTAAAATGCAGAAAGCTGTTTGAATATGTGTTCTTATGAAATATTTTAGCCACAAAACAATTTAATGCTTCATTCTTCGTTAACAAAACGTCTAAATAAGAAATGCTATCATTGCCTATTGGATGTGTACATTTTAAAAAAGTGGTAGTGCCACTAATAAAAGTAATAAAAGCATCAATCAAATCCATTGGTCCATTCCACAAAATGAATGTATCATCCAAATAACGAACATATGTTTGAACCGTATGGATTGGTTGGAGCAAAATACTCTTTCCCAGATGACTATACATCTGACACCAGGTGCTTCTACTTCGGTGAATAACATGGGAGCGCAAGGCTTGGGTAATGGTGAAGGACAGGCAACAGCTTTTAGTGCCTCTACACCATCACTAAGACTGGACACTAGACCTAATGAGGTAAATGGTGATGGGCATATTGGTGCAGATAACAGTAGTGGGGTTTTTAACACACCCACGCTATCTGAGTGGTTAAAGAATGATTGCATATTAGTGAATAATACAAAAGTTACTAGTATGACATTACAGGATCAACTTAATGAACTAGATCAGTACCTTTTAAAATAAAAAAGATTCAAATGGATAAACAGTTCTTTAAAGAGTGCCTTAAACAGAAAACTGTACCAAAAGGCCTCAGGATGTGGCATTTTACTACAGGATTAGTTGCAGGTTCTGATTTACATAAAGATTTGCTAGGACTATTTGATAGATTTGGGTTTGAATATATGCAAATGGTTATTGACTATAATAACAGAATGATTGAATCTTTGAATTCTGAAGTGACAAAATTAGATAAATCAATTGTACAAAACCTTGCCTTTGCAAACAACAAATTTGAATATTGTCGTTTCTTCCGGAGCATAGAAGAACAAATGCTTATTATTAAAAGAGGAAGATGAAGAAGTTGGCTAGGAATGAGCGGGAATATGCTGACAACTTAGCATACCCTAACCCCCCCCACTCACAAGTTTTGCAGCAACATAAAAAAAGTGGTGAACAACAAGGGAATGGTGTTAGAACTTTCAATGAGGTAACAGAGGTGGACACCTTCGAAGATAAACATTTTTTTAGACGAAGAACAATATCCACCATTGAGACGATCAGAGCGTCTAATGAATCAACAGAGACCCCAACAACAGCAGAGCGGCCAATACAACAACTTTCAAAGGGGGGGATTGTACAACAACAGGGGTCAGGACAGGAATACTCGTAGGGGGCAATAGACATTGCCCCATCTGAGACAACGGTTTTAAACAATATGATGAACAGCAATGGTAGTATTTTACCACCATTAACACTGCACTTCAATTCTGAAAAAGACTTCAAAGTATATAATTATACTGATTTATTCTTTGTGACTATTTGTGACATTTTTGCTAAGGGCTTTACATTTGTACTGGATAAATCCATGAGTTTTGCACACACTTTAATGGACTTGAAGCAATATGTTAGAAAATTAAATCTTAATGTCATGTTTAACAATGTTGAGGGATTGAAAGACCCATTCAGAATCTCCAGCACTTTTAACCCGCCCTTACACCCTACATTGTTATTTTTTTAAAAGGTCTGTGAGCTGGACATTCAGGACTTGAATAGGGTGAGGAATAGAAAGTCTGGTTTAAACAAAGTATATAATAACTTAAATGATGAGGAAGAATTTTAACTTGCTTTTTTGATGGAGAATAATGGTGTGAGGATTATGAAACCAGACAAAGGGGGTAAGGTAGTTATCATGTATATAGTTGACTACAATAACAAAATGTTGGATATCTTGAATACTGATATTTATACAAAGAGTTCCCTCAATGAAATGAATAGGGCATATAGGAGAGTTAAAGGGTTCCTACAGGATATGTTCATTGACGGTTTGATTTCTATTAATGAACTACATTATTTAACGGTGGAATACCCAGTTATTCCAACCATCTTTGGGGCCCCAAAAATCCACAAAGATGTCCATCAGCCATCTATGAGGGCTATTGTGGATGCTCGGGGCTCAATTACATTTCCACTAGCTAAGTATCTTGATAAAGCCCTAAGTCAGCTAGTATGGAATGAACCCAATATATGCATTGACTCATGGGATTTTTTAAAGAAAATGGATGAAATTTAATATATTAATGATTATTTATTCATCACTATAGATGTTATTAACTTGTATAGTGTTATTCCCCATGAAGTAGGACTTCAATGGTTTTGTGAATACCTGCAAACAAAGCATATTGGTCAGGATAAAATTAATTTATATGAACAAATGATGAACATTGTATTAAGAAACAATTTTATTTTGTTTGAGAGTGAGTATTTTTTATAGAATGAAGGTGTCGCAATGGGATCTGCATGTGGTGGCTTGTATGCCAACATCATTATGTTGGAGTGGGAGAAGCGCTTCGTATTCCCATCCCAATATTATCCATTCTGTAAAACATATGTTTGTTATTTGGATGATATATTCGTTTTGGGGAATGGACCAATGGATTTGATTGATGCTTTTATTACTTTTATTAATGGCACTACCACATTTTTAAAATGTACACATTCAATAGGCAATGATAGCATTTCTTAGATGTTTTGTTAATGAAGAATGAAGCATTAAATTGTTTTGTGGCTAAAATATTTCATAAGAACACATATTTAAACAGTTTTCTGCATTTTAGTAGTAGTCATCCATTTCATCAAAAACGGGCTGTGATTAAGGGACAGTTTGTGCATGCAGCCCAGATGACTACTGAATGGAATATATTTTTAGCAGAATGCAACACTCTTAAACAGATGTTCATCAGGAGAAAATATCCAGTGAAATTAATAAATCAAATAATGAACAAAGTTGTTAATAAGAGACAATGAAGGTCACTTTGTACCTATTCTGAAAATTAAAGAGGTTGGTGGAATAGAATTTAGTACCGATGAGTCATTGGTCTTACCTGACTTAGGCCCTGCAAACCCTATTGATAATAAGGTGGCTGAAAATAATAAATCATATCAGAATAGTTTTATAACTACTTTTAGTAGGGATGCATATAACATTAAAAATATACTAAATAAGAACTGGGAATTCATACGTAATGACAAGGATATGGCAAACATTCTTGGGGAAGGTCCGATTTGTGTATACAGGAAAGGCTGTTGTTTGAAAAATATATTTGAACACCACATACCAAAATGAAGTAGGGGACATATGTATAAATGTGGAAGATGTAAGTTTTGTAGCAATATACTTGAAGCTGAAGTTGTAGAAGTTAATGGAATGAATATTTGGATCAGTGGTAAATTTTCTTGTAACAAGGAGAGAATTGTTTATTGTGCCCAATGTGTACTTTGCTCATGTTTTTACATTTGTAAAACTGAACGAAAGTTGAAGAATAGAATAGGTGAGCACCTTAGGGATATTCGTGATGGCCACGACCATAATGCATTAGCCAAACATATCAATATATACCCAGAACACCATTTAACATTTTTTATACTGGGAAGTATGGTGTATTCCACTAGGGGAGGTGCTTGGCCATATTATTTAGAAAAAAATGGAATTAGCCTGGCAGTTGCGCATGAATGCTGCATGTTTGCCAAGCTCAAATGATGATATTTCCAATAGTAGTTTGCTAAAAATAAAAGCATTAGGTAGAGACTAATGGAAATACACCTTTTAACTATTTAGTTATTTTTTAACTATTAGTTATTTATTTAGTTGGTATTAATTAGGTTTACATATTGTTATATTATATGAGATAAGTTTTATGTTTACATATTTAAGCATTGGCTTCTTAGACTATGGGAGAAGGTTGTGGTGTTCTAGTATATATTCTGATTGCTCGAATTTCTTCCCATTTAGTTGTCTCACTGTATTAAATAGATATTTCTCACAAAACAGTTTTAACCTATGTAATATGAGCATTTAAACTATATGTTGCACATTTTTATGACAGTTGCCAAATTCTGTCATATAATAGTTTAGGGTATGTTTTTACAAAGCCGCCGATATTTTGTTATATGGAACCTAATATAGGATTCCATGTTCATTGTGGATTTGTTTATTTTATGCTGGCAGTTGTGTGATTGCACATGAACAATTGTGCTTGTTTATATGTATTAGAGTATTGCCAATATATATTAGTTATTTATTTATTATTTATTACAATTTTATGCATGCAATTTGCACCTGTACATAGTTTTCAGCTCAATGTTCTTTTCAGATACACTGTTTCTTTAATTAGAACGTTGTGCTTTGCCAGGAAGTGATGTCATTTGGGATGGAGAATTTTAGTATTTGTAGTATTTAAACTCTATTTTAATGTCCAGTTATTGTTTGATAAAGTCTCCTGAACTGTATAATTGGAGACAATATCTCTTATTTTTCGTTGGTGAATACTGATAATCATTTTTATTCTAATAAAGGACTGTTTTTACCATTTTGTGTTGGTATACTTGCCAGTGGACTCCATTCCGTTTTTTGGATTTACTTGATAAACTAGTTAGGTAGGTGTTAGAACCCCAGCCCTGGCAACTGTCTGTGTGTGTCTGACTGGGTAAAGAGTAAGGCTTTTTAGGCTACTCACACTCCATACAAGTACACCTCTGGGAACATGATAGCCCAGTAATCACTGTAACACATCCTGTAACTGCATACTCGTGTAGTGTGATAAACTAGTTAGGTAGGTGTTCGAACCCCAGCCCTGGCAGCTGTGTGTGTTTGTGTGTGGGTGTGGGTTTCTGACTGGGTAGAGAGCAATGCTTTTTGGGCTACACACACTCCATACAATACAAATACTCTACTTTGCCAAGGCTGCTGATGTCACTCACCTAGAAGTAAACCTCTGGGAATGTGATAGCCCAGTAATCACCGTAGCATGTCCTGTAACTGCATACTGCTGTAGTATGATTTAGAATGGTTTTAGTGTTCCATCTACATCCATGCCAGTTCCAGATGTGATGTGTGTGTCTCAGTGTCTGTGTATGGAGCAATAGGCTACTCACTTGCAGTACATTACAAATGCCCTACTTTGGTAGTCCTGCTGATGTCATTAATTGTGAAATATACCTTTGGGGAAGATGCACTTCAGTAATGTCCATGGAGTGTAATATAACTGTGTAGTGCTGTAGTGTAGTAAACTAGTGAGGTAGGGGTTCTACTCCCAGACATGACAGGTGTCTGCGTGCGTGTGTGTGTGTGTGTGTGTGTGTGTGTGTGTGTGTGTGTTTGTAACTCATATCCTGTGTAGAGGTGAGTGTGAGTCTGTGACACTTGTGGGCAATGGGGAGGGGTTTTGCTAATTTCATTTATGGTGGCCCTACTATATATCACAATGTCAACCATACAGGGATAACAGATGTAAATGGCTGAGAGGCTGAAGCCATACCCATACATGTGACATCAAGGCCTGCCAATCACCGTTAGTAACCCCAATGTGCCTTTACATGTGACTCACAATGGACATACCATGCCTGACAATGTGGCCTGTATGGACAGATGACACTGACATCAGGAAATCCTGTTAGTATGCTATCAATGTAGGTGCAGGGTAAATCTGCTGACCAGTACTACTCCCTGCCACACATGGGCAAGACTTGCACATCTGATGATAAGCTGTGTTGACAGCATAGGCCAGACACCCCAGGTATAGTTCCACATGTCACTGTACATGCATGTGGGAGGTGGGAAACATTCTAGACACCATCCAAGTCATGGACTAAGGAACACATACATGGCAAGTGATGCACAGCATTGGCCACACACAATAGTCACCCAGGTGACTGGAAGATGGATGCAATACCCACCTGTGCGGGCAACTGCAGAAGCTACAGGCCTGTGCCACAATACAGACCATTGTCATGTGGGCTGATGCCAAGGTATACCCATCACCTATCCTTGTATAGCCTGCTGGCACTGTTGGCCATCACACACCCATGTAGACATGCACCCATGCATGTCCGAACTGGACCCTGTGTGTTTGTGTGTGTTGTATGGTGCGTATGTCCACATCCACATGCACTACTCCCCCCAGGGCACAGTGAAGCATGCCGCCTTATGTCTGACACCCCCTCATACTCACTGCCCATAAGACCTCCATATCACCCATGAGGTGCATGTGTTCCCTGCACATTGATGTGTTGTGGAAATCCCACTAGTGACGGGGTGCCCTGCCAAGTGTGTTAATGTGTGCGTCCCTTTGTGAGTGTGCCTGTGCTGACGCTGGCACCTGTTCATGCAAACAGGCATGTGTATGTCACCTACTGTACATCTACCATATCCCTGTTGCAGATGTCACTCACCATAACATATATGGTCTGAGTGCTCCCCACCAGATAACCCATGTGGTGCATCCAATAACATCCAACTGTGATAGCACTACATAGCTGTTGGGTGTTTGATACCCTGTGCTGGTAGGTGTGTGACACAAACATGCATCAGTTTTACCCTCAAACCCCTCTGTCTGTCTCTCCCACTCCCTCTCTGGTGGATGTGGAGGGCCACACCTGCATTGCTTAGGCAGCAGCATGTGTATTTAACATGATACTCATGATCAGGTGATGGCCTCTGCATGAATTGCAGCCCTTCCCTAGCCAATTGCATGTGGAACAGGTACAGTAACATTCCCATAGTCAATTGCATGGAAATGTGCTTCAGTACCTGGGAACATCCTGGTGGTGTTGGCCCTTGTCTGTCACTGTGAGCAGGAGCTAGAACTGTCATTTGGCAAACAGCATTTCAGATGGGTTGGGGATTTACCTCTAACAACATACACTGTGGGAAAAGGGCAACAAACAGGAGGGGGATGTGCCTGACTTGACTACGAACTGTAAGTGCTGCTATACTGCATATGGAGTAATGTTGGATTAACAATGTTTGTCTGGATATGCCTGTCATACATGTCACAATACCTGCCATGTCAGTTACATGTATATCAGGAATACCCATCTGCAGGCTCATCTGCAGACTGGGCAGTGTTGTGCCTTTGGTGTCATGTGTTAGCCATGATGCATCTATCCATGGAATGCAGAAGGTAGTTTGAGGATTGCAGTCTGTTGATGGCAAAAGCCATGACAGTTACTGACTACATATCCCTCATTGGACATATGTTGCAACAAACCCCCTTACAATGGTAGATTAATGATGGTATCACAGCAACATGTCTATACTGGCCCTGTGTATGTGCTGTCAGCCACATCTCTGTCAACCTTTGTACATATATTGTGCATGAAGTGCTGCATATGTGCTGTACATCGTAAATAGTGTCATCATATCTGATAACATGCCAGTGATATATCAGAGTGCTACACGTGTCATGTACAGTAGGGGTTACACTTAATGCCATACCCTGGAAATTCTGTGGATGGTTGTACAGTACTGAGATCTGTGTAGTGATGGTGAATGTCGGCAGTATGTGTATTGTTAATATGTACTATGGTCTGTGTATAGACTTTGGTAGATGTCATTGTTCTAGCTCCCCTTCTATCTGTTGTTACATGCTGCCCCACTGTATGGTACCATTTTACCTTAAATGTGTGTAGGGCTATACACACACATGTCGCATACCACAGACAGCTATCAGACTAGACTGTGAAGCAGCCCAGTATATGTAAGGCCATTCTGTGAGTGGCACATATGAGGATGGTGTAGAACAGATAGTCCATATACTGTACTATTATGCTAGAGTACCATGTGAGACTGTGGCTGTGTTCACATTGGATGTGGTTATGCACTGTCACACAGGTGTATCCTACCCTGTGCTGTGACATGGCTGTCGAGCCTGCTATATATACAGGTACTGTACCATGATAACCTTAGGATGCCTGTCAATAGCCAATGGCACATATGTTATGAGCAGATGTCACCTTCCACACACACCGTGTCTGTGACAAGAATCCCAATGACAGTACAAAATGTCTATTAATATACCAGCTATACATAGCAGACATCCCCTTGCACTACTGCACTGGGACTATAGGGGCTGGGGTAGGGCTACACTTCATGTCCAGGATATATGGTGGGATGAAATGGATATGTACTTATCCAGATAGCCATATATATATCTGAGTACACATGTGTAGTACTTCCAATTACCACTGTCATGACAACCACCCACTATGACTCCCTCCATCATGTGGGCGTATTCCCTGTACATTCTCTGTGTGATGGGCATCCTTCCTGTGTGTGGGCATCAATGTTACAGACAGCAGGTAGCAATATTTCTTACGGGAGAATCTGCCCCCTCAGGGCAGCCACATATATGTAGGAGGATTGGGAAATACAGACAGACTGTGAGTAGAGTGGTGTAATGCTTTGCATAGTAGTGGTGTTACAGGGTGTGTGTGTGTGTGTGTGTGTGTGTGTGTGTGTGTGTGTGTGTGTGTGTGTGTGTGTGTGTGTGTGTGTGTGTGTGTGTGTGTGTGTGTGTACATACTAGTTTACCTTGGACTGCAGTCTGTCTGCATAGCTCACTACTGTGGGCCTATCCTCTAGTGGACAGAGGTGTGCATATCATGTGTTGTCTGTCCACCACACAGGTCCTGTGTCAGATATTACACTGGCACTGTGTGTGTTGCATGATAGCAGTACATGGCTATATCCATTTGTGTACCTGATGCTGTATTCCTGCATAAGGGTATGTTGCAACACATCTTGTAACACCAGCATGTTCCACAGTGTGTAACTGCAATATTGCGGGTATGACCCTGCATTCCTGCCTTTGTCCTCCACATATATGACAGCCTTTGTCCTGCTGTGATATGGGTAGGGGTTGTTAGGTAATGGCCTATCATTAACTACTGCTAGCATTCCTACTATCATCCCAGTCATAGCGTGGACACCCACAACATTTGTTGGCCAGGGACCATACATGTGACAGATACACTGACATTACCCTGAGTAATGCATGTCCCCCTAGGTTTGACTACAGGGTGTAATTGGAGGCTGTTGAATTACATCTGATATTGTTGACTGCTACGTACCGTGCAGGCAAATCCATTGTCAACTGTTGTATGAATTGAAGGGCTTAGCCTGGACACCATAGCATGTTATATATCCGCACTGTCTGCATCTACTGTTTTGTGTGGGCATTGCATCCATCACTGGTTATATACATCAACATCCATGTGCTGTCAGTAATGGCATACATTATTGTATGGTACACAAATAAAGGTTGTCTGTGTATACATACCTGTGTGTTGTGTCATGTCCTTTGAATTGTGAGTGGGTATATGTGCAATGTAAATATCCCCTTTGTGGGGCTGGTTGCCACACCACACATGTCACAGTTACCGGTTACAGGGCTTGTGGTTGGGGATATGCATTACACCTAGTACATCCACACTAGTGCTACACATGTATGGCTACTAATACCCTTTGTGTGTATATGTGTATGCACCCATATATCCCATATATCTTATCTATATATATATATATATATATATACACATACACGCACGTGATTGTCAATGTATGGATGTGTGTTCATATCTGTACTGTTGTAATGTGTAGCCCTTCAACATAGTACATTCCCTACAGTACAATGGCATATCTGCATGATATGTTACAGATACTGGCCTGACGTGTACAGGTGACATGGATAACTGTTGGAGCATTGTAGCTGTGTTGTGGTGGATCCTGCTGTCAAGTACTGCATGTGCTGGATATTGGATTGCACAGCATATCCGTTAGGGCTGGGGGGGTTACATAGTGGTAATTACCAGGTGTCTCTCATTTGTGCCCTCACCCCCGATAACTGTGCTCATGGTCTGTTATGTAGTAGAGAGTAGCCCAGTAGTCCGTTCCCATGTGGAAATAATATACACATGTCTATCTCTCTCTCTCTCTCTCTCTCTATATATATATATATATATATATATATATATATATATATATATGGATATATGTATATCTGCATACATATATATGTTATGTTACACCCCCATATATAGAGGGATAGAACTGGACATTGATATAGCTCTAGCTATGTATATGTATCCATATATATATATATATATATATATATATATATATATATATATATATATATATATATATTTATATATGGATATATACACTGAACATATTAATCTATCTATGTACGAATGCTGTTATATGGTTATTTGTGAGTCATACATACAAATATATATATATATATATATATATATATATATGTATATATATGTATATATATATATATATATATATATATATATATATATATATATATATATATACCTGTAGCTGTCTATCTCTCTACAGTTACAGATGTATAGTTGTCCAGATGTCCATACATGTTCGGCCTATATGTGTGGTCTGTACCTCATTCTCTTGGCAATTGACATTGATGACCTTAGGACTGAGGTCAGTCATTCGTACCGACATGTACATGTTTCAGACATATCATCTCCAGCATTATATGTGTTCTACCACATATAACTGTAACTTGCAATGTTTGAAGTGTATTAGAGTAGGATATGACAGATATCCCTATATGTACCCACATTATGGGGCACTATGTCCGGGATTCATGCATTAAGAGGTTGTGTGGTGTGTTATTGCTACATTCCCTGTGCTGTTGACGGATTGTGCTGGATGATATTTATGTGGAATGAGTGGTTATGTACATCTGTCATGGCTTAATGGTAAATCACGTAGTGTATGATGTGCAGTGTCCTGGGTGTGGGCCTTCCAAAGGCTTATTATTGTGTTTCAGGGCAGAACACCGGCTGTTGGATGCAGAGTGAGTTAGGAACATTTGAACAGTCGTACGCAGGTGTGCGCTGGATTGCGCAGAGCTAAGCAATGCTAACCTCGAGTTGCATTTCCTTACACTCAGCTAGCATCTACTTAGCTCAATCTATGTAGGCAATGCTTACCCCCGTGCAAATACATGTACATACACTTACAACTGCTTATCCATGCATACTACTGCTGTTATTTGCTTACACATGCTTACTAGTGCCTTAGTCATTACAACACTTCTCATGTGCATTTAAGGTAGTACTCCTGTGCAAATATAAATGTTACTTAGTAGGTTATACAGCACAATGAAGTTAACATGCAGATATCACATGGAAAATAGGATGTACTGCAGTGGGACTCGACCCGGGAATACGTGCTCATTAGGCGGATGCTCTGGCCACTACACCATTGCTGTTTTGCTTCATTTGCATATGTCTACCATAATGACATATCTATGTTCCCTTCCTCTGGCCCCCGAGCTCCATGTACACAGCATCTATCCTTTCTCCGGTTGCTAGCCCTGCCATACCACACCTCCACACATTTCCCTCTCTGCACGTCTCGGTACACCTCCAGTATACTGTCCCCACCCAAGCATCTGCAGGCTCTTCATCCATTTAGTCCACGTATGTACCAGCCTTCCCTTGATCCTCCTCCAATACTGGTGGTGACATCGATGTGACCCACAACTGTTGGTTCATCCCACCAGGGACGGACCTGTTGCTGTGTCAAGAGTAGACCTAGCTGGCCTACAATATTTTTCCCACTGGTAGCATCCTGCCAGGGTATTGTGTAGCAGCAGTTTGCTCACACACTTCGCCAGCCTCATCTCCTGGTTCCACGGAACCAGCGCCCCAGGTGTGACATACTGTGCATGAAGCACGCTCACACGCCCCCATGGTGTACACCATATATCATTATTCCCTTCGGTATTATGCATGACTACTGTTCTCATAGTATAAACAGGCACTGTTCTGTGCTGCACATACACTGCTCATAATACTGTGGTTGAGCAATGGGCACATGTGTTCTGGTATTAATCTACACACTTACATACATTTCCTATACTGTTGGATGCCTGTGTTGGATGATGTGTTTGTGATCACAGCAGCTGAATGTGCATCCACCATGGCGTAGTGGAACTCACGTCTACTATAGTGTGCAGGGTCAGGGGTTTGCAACCTGGCAGTGCAGATTATTTTGTTAATGGCCACAACAGCTGTTGGCTACAGAGTGACTAAGGCACTTTAGAACATTTGTAGGTGGGTATGCGCTTGTTTGCACAAAGCACAGCATTACTGATCTCTGGTGGCGGAGTCTTGCACTCAGTTAGCCTCTACATTGCTTCACCAGTGTGGTACTCACATACCAGCAGCCAAACAGGCTTACACCAGCCTACACAATGCACAATGCCATGCATTTTGTTCACATCTGTCAACCAGGACACTCTGACTATATGCTTGTCCATTGTCAGTGGTGGCCCGGGGTGTAGAGCTCCACATTGACCCCAGCTACGTATCCCAATTAATACTAGGGCGTTCACATTCATAGCAGGTAACAGACATAACATAGCTACGTCCCCCATTAATCATGCTTAGTTTACGTTAAACTGTCGGTATTATCCATGCTTAGGTCAGGTTTACATGTCAAGTATGACTTTTGACAAAGGTCAGTTTAAGATGAGGTTGGATTCCTGTTTCACAGGTCTGGATAGGTTACATGCAGCTATTTGGGGTAGGTGTGGTTATTCCATACCTGTGTGATACCATAGAGGCAAATGGCTAAGGAGTAGGTAGGTAGGTAGTGGGGGTGACATTGTAACTGTATAGTAGCCCATAGGTATAATTGGATGGGGAGCAATAGGGAAGGTATGTCGGATGTTGGGATTTGTATGCGAGGCAGGACAAGAGGTGTCAGTATCACTAGTTGATGTACTGGTATAGAATGTTAGGTGGGGGGAAAATTTCGCAAGATGGTGAGCCTGTGCTGCTCCAGGTGTGCTTGTGGTGTTCCTTCATGTGTTAGTTACATGTGTCCTGTGAGACAGCTGTGATACTACATGTGGGTTGGGGTTCCAGATACTGGCAATATAGTGGGGGAAGAGGGTGTCACCTATGTGTATGCATAGACATTAATAGAAATGGAACAGGGGCTGATAGGTACGTGATGTGCATGGGGCACAAAGTGGGGGTGTTACTAGGGGGATTATCCAGGGATGTGCAGGATGGCTGCATGGAAGTTCCACAGCTGGCCATGTTGTCTATGACATCAGCTGTGCATATGCGCTCCATTTGGTGTTTACGTTGGACACTCACACCCTTGGGTGAGGGTGAGGACTACAATAATACCTTGTGATGCCTATTACAATGGCTTACATGTCTACAGTAGGGTGTTGCAACCATGTGTTTGTAGGTGTTGTGTAGTGGGTTATGCAACAACACATATGGTTATACCATACTTACCCATGTAAACTGAACTGTGCTGCAGTGGGACCCATATCGGGAATGGCTGCCCATTAGGTGAAAGCATGCCTGTCGACTGTACAGAATCCATGGCCTGTCCAGAGTTTGCTTCATAATATTTGTGTGTTCTCTTACAATCTGCACCTGTCTGTCAAATACCTGGGAACTGACGCCATTAAATACAGACAAATAATTGGGTTTAAGACTCCACATCCTTCAGACGAGTCATGCTAATACATAACCTATTATTCTATCAGCTTTTTAAGATTTTAAGGGGGATATGTGCATTCTGTCCCTATTTGTCCCCCCAATGGTTTAGGTTCTGTCCAGTGGTTTTGCTCTTAGAGGTTGAGAGCTATTGGCATAAGCTCTGTCCAATTCCAATATTACTTACATCTCTGGGGCGGTCTGAATACAACTGTGCCAGCCAACACCTGCATGCCTAGGCCCATAATTGCATACCCATAGTTCCCCCACCTGCCCCTCCTCTACAGCACTCATCCTTACTGTGGGTGCAGGTGGGGTCTAACCACACCACTACACACTACCCACTCTCCACGTGTAGGGACCCATGTCGTACATTGTCTCGACCCATGGGTCATCAGGCTTGCACAACCTACTGGTCCATGTACGTATACAGCCTGGTTAGATAAATCGTTACAGGGACTGACTCTGATGATCATTCATTTTTGGGGTGTCCCATAAGGGACACTGATGTCTTTGTTTCAAGATTAGACTTGGCCGGTCTCTCCCACTGGTGGTATCCTGACTGTGGTCTGAGAAGCAGTGGTGTGTTTACTTGTATCATGTGTTTGTATGTTTCACCTGTCTAGGTGGGGGGGGGGTGTTGATGCTACGTGTTACACGTTTTTTGATTTGACACATCACCCCCATTGGCATGGCCTGTGAACATATGTAATACTTAACTAGTGTAACATCTCTCTCTC
>NC_056735.1:426017788-426072788 GCF_019279795.1 Protopterus annectens
AGCCTGGGGAACTAGACTTCAGTGAAAGTGTAGTTTCATTTAAGTGGACTTTCACTGAAGTGTAGGATCTACTGCTTTATTTCGAAGAAGTGTATTTTCGATGTACACACACACACACAGTAATATATAAATATATACATGTATGCATACATATACAGATATATCTGTATATAGTAATGTATATTTTATATATATATATATATATATATATATATATATATATATATATATATATATCTATATATATATATATATATATATATATATATATATATATATGTGTGTGTGTGTGTGTGTGTATATATACATATATCTATATATATATATATATATATATATATATATAAATAGCGACATATGGGTGTATGGGTGTTTACATATGTATATATCTATATGTGGGTATTTATATGCATTCTGTCTCTGTATGTATACATTTGTACTACAGAGAGGGAGAGGTATATCGCCATGTAGCTATGGGTAGATATACGCACACATACCTCTGCATATATACATCTACATCTGGTTATTCAGTTCTTTGCCATGTAGATAGACTTTGCTGCAGTGGGACTCATAGCGGGTGTGGCTGCTCATTAGACTATGTCTCTGCCAAATGAACACTTTTGCTTGCATCCCTGCGGCTGTCTGTATAGACCCACTACAGCCAACACCTGCACACCTAGACCCCTAACTAGCTACCCATAGATCCCCTACCCACACCTCCTCTACAGCTCTCATCTATACTCTGGGTGCAAGTCGGGTCTGAACACACCAGTACACGCTGCCCACTCTCCACTTCACAGGATCCATCTTGTATGTTGTCTCGACTCATGGGTTATCAGGCTTTCCTACCTTTGTATTCCGGGTATGTACACACTCCGCCCAGAAAGGTCTTCGCACTGTCTTCCTCCCGTAATATGACAATTTTTGGGGTGTCCCGCAAGGGACGCTCCTGTCTGTGTTCCAAGATTTGATTTCACAGGTCCACTGTGTACCCCCCTTGGTTGTATCCTGCCTGTGGTCTGGGGAGCAGTGAACTATTTACATTGTTTGTGGGTTTGTGTGTATGTTTCCTCTGTCTGGCTGGGATGGGGGGGTCATGCTACGTGTTACATGATTCTTGCTTGGGCCCCTCATTTCCATTGGCATAGCCTGTGAACATATGTCACTCTTGTGTGCTGTTTTCTATCATAGCTATACATCTGTGTATATGCACACACACACACACACACACACACACACACACACACACACACACACATATATATTTGTGTGTGTTTGTGTGTGTATATGTCTATATACACATATATATATATATATATATATATATATATATATATATATATATATATATATATATATATATATGTATATATATATATATATATATATATATATATATATATATATATATATATATATATATATATATATATATATATATATATATATATATATATATATATATATATATATATATATATATATATATATCTAAAACCATGTGGATGTATGGGATGTATGGCCTTAATCTCGCTTATCTATTGTTATTAAGTGGTTAACTACTGTGACTATAGCATACAGGGTCCTGGGTTTGAGCCTTGCAGAGGCAGTTTATTTTGCTGCTGGGCAGAACATGGGCCGTTGGATCCAGAGTGATTAGGCACGTTAAAGTGGTTGTAAGTGGGTTTGTGCGAGTTTGCGTGACAGTAAGCAGTGCTAACCTCCGGTTACATTTTCTTACGCTCAGTTAGCTTCTTCTTTTGCTTAACCTGTGTAAGCAATGCTTACCCCCATGCAAACACACTTGCACACGCTTACAACTGCTTATTTGTGCTTAGACCTGCTTACTTGTGCCCTATTCATTATGACACTTACACTTCACAAGTGCATTTCATGCAGTACTCCAGTTCACATTTAAATGTTATTATATAGGTTATACGGCAAAATGATTTAAAATTATTTTCTTATACAGATTTCCATGGAAAATGATTTGTGCTGCAGTGGGACTCGAACTGGGAATGCCTGTTCATTACGTGGATGCTCTAACCACTCCACTATTGCTGTGCTGCTTCATTTGCATATATGTTCCTTATTATCCTCTTCAGCCTTTTCAGCTGCTTTATCCATAGCTAAGTGATGGGAAACCCACACACCTACGGTTAGCTGTACTCGGGGTTGTAAAAAAAATACAAGGGTTTCTTTGTTTTATTTCAATGTACTGTTGCTGTTGAACACATGGGGACTGTTGATGGAGATATGCGGACACCTATGAGCGGTTTCGCTCATTTATTTACACTTTCTTCTGTTCTACTTTGCAAGGGCATGTTTATTCTGAGAGCTTTGCTCTCAGACATGCCCCTTGCACCCGTCCATACTCAGTGTAGGATTTGGAGCTCCTGCGGCGCACCTTTATTATTATGCATGGTGTGCTGCCGTCCTCCTCTTCAACTACCGCTTACGGACAGATAAGTGACTCCGGGGGTTAATCTATGTGCCCTGATAATATACTAGGTTGTCTAACTATCAGTGTCAAATATAGGTTATCTGAACCCCTATTTCACCTTTTTTAATGTAAACCTCACCACTGGTTACATCCCTGAAGGCTAGAAACCAGCTTTTGTAATGCCATTATGGAAGCATGTCTCAACCACAGATCCTGCTAACTAAAGACCTATTAGCCTCACCAACATCATATGTAAAGGGATGGAGCATATTATCTCAGATCTCATTAATCTGGGCATTGCAAATATCTTTATCCTGGACCCCCACCAATTCGGCTTTGTCAAAATAAGATCCTGCCTCTTTAACCTCATAATTTATTTATTTATTTTAAAAAGTAGCTGAAGCAGTGGATAGCAGTTATGCAGTGCATACAACATATCTGGACCTGGTCAAGGCCTTTGATACTATTCCCCATACAAGCATTATTGGCAGACTTGGAAATCTGAATATAAATCTTTATGTTGCATAGTGGAGAGCTAACTGGTTGCTGAAAGAACCCATGTGGTTAGAGTGGTACATGCCAGTTCTGAAAGCAAAAAAGTTACCCACAGTATACCACAGGGATCACTGCTGAGTCATCTCCTATCTAATGGCTATTTCTTAGACATTCAGACCAACATTCTATACCTATGGTCATTTGAGTTTGCAGACAATTATAAATTGAGTGTTAATCAAATGTCCACTTAATCGCAATTGCTCCAGTATGGGGTAGACCATGTTAACACATGGTGCAAGAACAATAGCCTAACATTAAATGAGAAAAAATGTAGCATACTTCATTTTGATAAACAAAACAATTTCAAATACCATATAGATGATACAGCAGGCAGCCACAGTGGTGCAGCGGTTAGCCTTGCCACCTCACAGCAAGAGGTTGTCTGGTTTGATCCTCAGCTGGGGTGCCTTCTTTGTGGAGTCTGCATGTCCTGTCTGTGGTCACATGGGTTTCCTCTGGGTGCTCCGGTTTTCTCCCACATCCCAAAGACATGTTATAGGTAGATTGGACACTCTAAATTGGCCCTGGGTTTGAGTGTGTACATGTGTGTTCCTTCTGTGGAAGGTTGGGTGCCAGGCTTGCAACTAGACGCTGTAAAACTCAACTGCCAATCATTAGCGGACAGGTCATCTGCAGTGGTGACCCCTAACCATGAAAAAGCTGAAAGAAAAATATAGATGATACACCACTCCAATCAGACATGGTCACCAAGGCTCTAGGCACTCTTGTTGATATTTCCTTATAGTGTGACCAACATGTTGCCACAGTAGTTCAGAAAGCCTTCTGTCTAGCTCATCTAATTCCCAAAGGCATCTGGTTTGTCTCTTGGCTGAGGTGCCTTCTGTGCAGAGTCTGCATGCTCTCCCTGTGTATGCATGAGTTACCTTAAAGTGCTCTGGTTTCCTCCCACATTCCAAAGACATGCAGTAGACACTCTAAATTGGCCATAAGTGTGAGTGTGTGGTGTGGAAGACCTACCGTGGCAGTACTGTCCACCCAGCAGTGTAACCTTGGCCCTAGATGGCAGTACTGTCCACCCAGCAGTGTAACCTTGGCCCTAGATGATTGTAAAGTTAAGTAACACCCCGACCCCACGTGCAAAAAAAATGGAAAATGGGGTTGTGGATGGATGTATGGATCTCTACCAGATCCAAAGAAGTATTAATTCCTCTTTACATATATCTCATCAGACCCAATATAGTGCACATTTTGGCATGTATTTGTCTAAGTGTATCACTCAACTTGACAGACCTCAAAGATTCATAACTAAAAAGGTCAGATACCGCAAAAATCTTAGTTATCAAGACAGACTGTCTGATTTCTCTCTTTACTCAGTCTCTAATAGGCTCCTCCATGGATGCTGGTGTCTGGCCTTTCACGCCATAAAAGATCCAATCCTCTTTGACCTCCTGTTCTTTCACAGAACAAATAGTACCTCAAATACCTAGTTAAAGGAACTTAACCTTCTTCAACAGATAACTCAGGCATGTTGGATTGATATATTCATATCCCAGTGTATCCCTCACCTCTGAAATGATCTTCTACTACATGTCAAACATAGAAGCACCCTAGTCACTGTCAAGAAAAACCTAGATATTTGGATGGACAGCCCCTTAAATTCTCGCTGACTTATCATGCCTGCCCTCCTTGGGGTTGGATTAAACTTTTGATTTTTTTTGGCTAGGATTAATATGGTCTGCAGACTGATTGCCTAGTACTTAGCTATGAACTTGTAGAACTTTGAATTCTTCCCCAGTTTCTAACTGAGCAGGAAGCAAAAATGAATATCTGCACATTGTTGCCGAAGAATCCTTCTCATATGTTGAAATTATTTTCTTTAATTGATCAACTCTAGGGGAAGATCATGAAAAAAACTGTGATGGATGTTAGAGTAATTTTGTCTAGCCTGTTCTGCTGCTTAACAAAGAGTGCTTTAATCTGAGAATGGTACAAATTCAGTTATAAGGGATTTTCTGTCTACTATTAAAGGCAGTGGACACCTGAGCACTTGACACACTGCTAGGTATGAATTGTATCTGGCAGTGATTTTGATCAAGATGCAACAATTGAGTAGTAGTCATATATACTAAAATACTGAACTTTCTAAACAATTTAAATGCAAAGGGATACTCAAAAATCTAACGGTAACTGCAAGAGCTTGCTTCTAAATCCTCACATTGCTTTACTTCTCTTTCTTCCCCTTTGACATTTAGATCATATTCCTGAAAATTATGTGATCAGAGGTTATCATAACAAGCCGTCACTTGTTAAAAATGTATAACTAGTTCCTGGTTAGCTAGGTTAACAATGTTCTAGTTATATGGACAGAGTCTGGCACACTTTAACTTTTCTTCTAATCTAGTGTGCATTACATTTGCCCAACCTAATATTTATCCTTCATAAGGAAGTATCTGGGTAGTTGACACTTCAAGCTGTACAGGTGAGTTTTGCTGCATTTCAGTACTTGTATGGTTAGCCTTTCTGAAAAATGTTATAATCACATGAAATAGTAAACAGTTTGGGCAACACTTGGAAGTTATCAGGTTTTGGCTTATCCTCTCCTTGTTATCCTAGCCTTGCTTGTAAAAACAAGTTATTCAAATTGATCTCATTACAAATGGCAGGGAAACTGCAGATGTGCTTGCAGTGGATTGTAATAAGCTTAAAGGTAGATGTGTCACTCAGGACTGATTATAACTGATGGAATATTTAGGTTCATAGATTCATAGGAGGTTAATATGGTAATAGCCCTGGGGCCTATACAAGCCTAGCCATGTAAAAACCTGAATACCCTTATTGACCAGGTTTAAATGGTCATTGTTAGCAGAGTGATGCTGTAAGCAGTAATGACTGCCCCTGTCCATAAGGGACATAAGTGCCACCCCGGGGATGAACTTATGGTCACCCATCCAGTTGTCAAGGTTGCACTTGAATAGGGTCATTAAGGAGCTCTGCTTCACATAGAGTGGGAACCTATTCCAGAGGAGTGGTAATCACTGGGAGATATAGCTGTTCCTCCAGCATGTTCTGTTGATGTCATAGGCTAGGTTGAGATCTCTGGAGTGAGTTATTCTTGTCCCATTTGATTTGTGCATGTGCAGTAGTTCCATTAGGGAAGAGTCCAAGACTGCTCTGTAGGCCGGGCACAGGTCTCCTCTCAGTAGTCTGTATGATACAGATTACAGTGACAGAGGTTTTAGTCTTTCCATGCATGGCATGTTTGGAGGTGCTGGATTTTCTTGATAAGAAACCTCTGTGGTGTCTCCAGTTGCTGCAGGTGTCTTGTGAGATACATACAGAAGGGAGCATTGCACTTGATTAGTAGTCTGATAAGGGTCAAGTACAGTAGAGCTATAACCTCACTGGTCTTGGATGTGATGCCCTTGTTTATGATATGCGCAATGTGGAATACTTTTCTTACCACTATGGTCACATGCTGATCGAAGTTTAGATTGCTATCAACCTGTGTTCCCAAGTCTAGCACCACTGAGTTTGTGCTTAGAGGGGTGCTAGCTATATCATAATTAACAGGGGCTACTTCTTTGCCAAAAGAGATAATGAGTCAAGTTTTAGTCCATGAGTTTGGCACCCATTATTTGTCTGCATCAGCCATTTCTGTGACATGTTAGCATTGTTCAGGGCTCTGTGATTTTGACCAGTTTACAGACATCTACAAACTTGGCAAGGCAAGGGCCATCTACCTTCACCTGGACTTCAGACAAATAGATTCTAAACAGTAGAGGGCCCAGCACAGATCCCTGTGGTACCCCACTGGTAACTTGTCTACTACTGGAGGTGTACTAACAAACTTTGACAGTGTGTTCTGTCAGTGAGCCAGTTTGCTACTCATCTAGTAATGTATGGACTGATCCCAAGCTGGGAGAGCTTCTCCATGATACCTGAATGTGGGACTGTGTCAAAAGCTTTGGCTAAATCAAGATAGCTGGTATGTACCATTTTGCCCTCATCCAGGGCTTTGGTGACATTCTGAAGGAAGTCCACCAAGTTTAATAAGCAAGATCTCCCCATGATGAAGCCAAACTCGGTCAAGTCATGTATTTGAAGGTTGCCTATGTCCTTGTGGATAAGGTCCATGATGATTTTTTATTATGGCCTTGCAGATAAGGCTGGTTAGGCTTATGGGTCGATAGTCACCAGGGTCAGTTGATGGGCTGCCTTTGTGCATGGGTATTACTGTTGCCGTTCTCCACTCTGACTGGCAAAGCCAGTTTTCAGACTATGGTTGAAGAGACTACTGAGGACTTATGCTAGGTCTTGTTTAAGACTGTTGAGTAAGCAGCCTTGGATGTTATCTAGTCCCATACAGGCTGTGTTTTTTGCCTTGGAGAGAGCTTATTTGATGTGTCCTTTGGAGACATTTGGTAGAGGACCGGTGTTGGGAATAATTTGGGGTATGTCAAGTGGGGACAGGGTGGTGAAGTTATCCCCAAATATGTCAGCTAGCAGGTTGTCAATATCCTTAGGTTAAGTGTGAGTGGTTCCATTTATTATAAGTTCGACACACAGCTGGACATTCCCTCTTAGGTTACGGATGTAACTAAAGAATACCTTGTGATTGTCTTTAGCTAGAGATCCTAATTTAGACTCATAGCTACCCTTAGATGACTTATCAAGATATCTAATTTGCTTGTTCAAACTGTGGAGGGTATTCTTCCGCTGTTGGGGTAGTTCTCTCCTGTTCTTTGATATCAGTTTCTGTCTTTTGTTGTATAACTTGTTTATACTTACAGTCCACCAGGGTGGCTTGTTCTTTTGGGAAGACCAGTTTTTGTTCCTGTTAGGTACAGCAGAGTCAATGCATTTGTTTAAGTGACTATATAGGACAATTGTGTATTCTTCAGCACAGGAGACATTGTTGTCTATGCTGACAGGGTCTTCAAAAGTTTTTATACCATTGCTTAGTGGGCAATAGTTAGCTTAGGAGAAATTTTTAAGTTTTTATTTTACTCCTGTGGGATGTCAGATTTGATCTTTACTGCAAACTAAACAGATTTATGCTCTGACCTTTGCTAGAGAGGGCAACACACAGGGGGTAGTGCAGTGACTCCCCATGTTGGTGACCACTTGCCCAGGACATTTAAGCCCCTTGTGGGGATCTGGGCCAACTGTTCCAGGGCATTTGAATTAACAAAGTCCAGGAACCTCATAGTGATCATGTTTGTGCTCATGTAGGTCTCCCAATTGATGGAGGAGTAGTTGAAATCTCCCAAGACCAGGGTGCTTGGCTGCATGTTGAGTGAGCTGGCAAGTCCAGGTAGGCACTATGCTTCTCCTGGTTCATGGTGAGGGTCCTGTAGCTAACGATGATGTGGAAGGGTTTTTTCCCTATACTTAATTGGATCTGGAGTAGTTCCAGAGAGTCATACTGTTTCACCAATCTTGACGTCTATTTGGATTTGATGAATATGGATACACCTCCACCTCATTCATCAAATCCAAATACACCTCAAGATTGTTCTGGGTTAACTGTTGAAACTGAGAAGCCAGATTTTAAAGAATTCCCATACAAGACTTTTTAAAATGATGAGTCAACTTATTTCCAAAATGCTTCAGTACTGAGCATTTGCAGAATCTATTTAGTATATTTGCAATGTTCACCACACAGAGTAGACTTTTCACCTAGTATGATTAAGTCTGTGTGTTTTTATTCAAATTATATCTTTATCATAAAAAGTTTCCTTTTGACTCAAACAGAAAGTAAATTCCAGAAGAAAACATCTTGGATAAGCATTAGTCCCATTTGAAATCAGTGTCATGTCACAATTTTCTCTGTAGGAGCAGTATTTGTATACATTTGGGGTGCATTACAATGTCTACTTAGGAAGGTTTACCTGCACAAATTGTAAATACCCAGTTCTTTATGAATTTATAGCCTATAGACCTGCAGAGTAGTGAACCATGCTCCCTGTTAATATGTCAGTGGACATCACTTAGCTGGAGCTACACTAGACTCTCTCCAGTTGTTGGGTTATGCATCTGAGCATCAGAAGGAGCCACCTTTGTTTATCACTGTCAGTGCCACAACAGGTAGAAGCACAATCTCCTTTAGTGCAGAAGGTTGTGGGTTCTATTCCCACACTGGATAGATCAATAGCTGACACCATAATGCAGCATAAAGGAGGTGTTGTTGTCATTTGGATGCAACATTTTACTGAAGGAGGTTAAGCATATTGGTTAAAGTGTTTACCCCATAAACACACGGTGTAGGGTTTGATTCTCATATGGGATAATTAGCTAAACTTAAAATGGTTCAGAATGGTAGTTAACCTATTGCTAATCTATAAATCTATAAATTGGTCTTGATAAATTGATGCCCATGGTAAGGCTACCAAGAATGCAGTGCTCAGAAAGGCTCCAGTACAATACATGAATTATAATAATTCAAAGACATTCATAAAAAGTTGCTGAATTATCCTACATATTATGGAAATTGGGTGCAAAGTTGTAGAGATCATCTCATTCATTTGGGAATCTTTGACTGTCTAGAGACTGGGGTATACACACAAGTGTGAGGATGATGTATGCATTGGGGATGTAATAACATAGCAGACAAGTGTGAGGTGATTACCTAGGGTAATGTGGCCAAACTGTGATGTTGAGTTCTGCTGCCACCCTTGCTTTGTGTGTGGGGGGGGGGTTGGGGGCATTGCCATGACATTCCAACATAAAGAGGAATTGACATGATGAATGGCACACAGTGCTGCCTGTGGCTGAAGCAAGAAAGTCTTGGGGAAAAGGCATTGTGGTAGAAATGTATTGTCATATAGCAATTATTTTGTTTAATTATTTAAATAATTAATTATGTTATGTTTAGTGTTCTCTGACTGCCTCCATATTTTTTTCCATTAGTATTTAATTTCTGACTCAGTGTCACCCTCTTAGAACCTTGTGAACACATGTTGCCAAAGCACCAGTTCTTTAGCAATTTAATTGCTTTCGTTAATAAAAGTTATGTTTTAATTGCCCCTAAAAGGTTATTAAAGTGTTTTGGTTAATGTCTATGAATACCACAATTGGTGTGTCTCATATGTGGTCTTTTACCTGTCTAAATGGTGACAGTTGTCTCTTATATGACATGCATGAGATGATTAAATTCATGGTAAAGCCTGATGCCACAGGCAATAAGGCCATGCTTTTATCAGTGTCCTGTAAAAATGAGATCTCTGTGATATGCATGGTGTTAATGTAATGTCAGTGTCTTGAGTTGTGTATACATATTGGCATGTCATTATACAGTTTTCTACCATTTTTTATGTGTCACTTGTTCCATGGCATGTAGGACATGCTGTCTTATTACAAACCAACACTAGACCTTGCAAACTGATCTTTCAATTGAATTGTTATCATCTTGTTGCTGTTCTTTGTCTGATGCATGGAATTACTTGACTCTCTGTGCTGGGAGACCACCATGATGTGATATTATCATACTATGCAGTGTATTGACACAAACACACACACACACACACACACACACACACACACACGCGCGCGCGCGCGCGCCCGTGCATGCATGTTCACGCATGCACACACGGGCGAGTGCACACACAGCAACAATTTGCAATCTTTTCTCTGAAGAATTGGGGGTGCCCCCCCCCCACAAATGTATCCAAATAATTGAACTGTTACTTCAGCATACCAAACTCAGACTCACTCAGCATTAGTATTGACTTATATACATCATTATGTGACTCCTGTGCTCCATTATGAGGAAGGCAGAGTGATGTGTAGTCATGGCTCCAATAGATATCCACTATGAGATTTAATGGAAAAATAATACTCATGTTGAACTGCATGACATAATACTTCAGCTTAAGTCACTTCTTTAAATGAATGCTCATTCACAAAGTTTTCATGTGGAATATGTCCACATGCAAAGAGCATTCACTAAATCACATATTCTGCTTTGATACAGGTGTTAAGAACTCTTCCAGGGCCTTGCACTAGCTTCTGTACAATGACAATGCCTTCTGCACATACACAAGCTAGGGGAATGCCATCCCTTCTGGATAATATGCCATCTGCACTTTCTCTGAAGGAAGCTTTTATATTTATGTGACTGCAATTACTGGCATCAGTATTCTGGAGAAGTAAGCCATATCATAAAATCCTTCAGTGACAGCATGTTGTTTAGCTAATAATGATGGGAATTTCATATAGGTCACAGCATTATAATTCATGACAGTGATGATTTTTTCTAGATTTTGGAGGCTGTGATTTGGGGCATGCCTTTAGAGTCATCCATATCATGCCTGAAAGTTTCAGCTGCCAGTATACATAGTATCAGGCATACTTCTGTTTGAAGGGGGTTGGGCTCTCCATCAGACTGTATATTATCATAAATAGATTACAGATTTCACACAATGCCTGTACTAACTTTCTGTTTTGGTGGCATATATCAATATCCTCCTTGAGAAGAAAAGTTTAATTGGAATATCTGAAGATATTTAGCTCATTGTCTTCCTGCTACAAATTGAGCTTTAAAAGGTATCAACTCTTCAGATGACAGAAACGATAGTAGTTTCTTCAAATATGATTGGATTTTCTGGCATTCTTCACCATTTCCTAATTCTGGCTTATAAGGACTCAGCATCAAGCTACAGAGTAGCATAATCACTTATACATGGTGTCACAGTTACTGAATACGTCTATCCTTCATTTGTTAAGGCATTTTAAGCATTCCTTTTAAATTACTGCCACGATTTTCTCATTAACTTCTGCACAGCATCCTACACACATGCAAATTGTTCCGGAATCTACTTCTTACTGTCCAACTGCTTACTGGGCTTTGCTTTTTAAAGCAGTTTATTTTTGTTTATCTTCTAGCTTGAGGCATGGGTAAAGGGGGTCTCGGCCCAATTACTTATCCAGTTAAAATGGAATTTAAATTGTAATTAATCTCAGAGAGAGCTAAAATAATTAGCGACTACAAATTGTAGAGTTGAATGTCTTCTGCACTTCACAAACAAGGTAAACAAGTTTGCTTCACACATTGTACCTGCTATAGGCAGATGGTCAACCTGTTCTGTGTTAGCAAGGTCTTCACAGTTAATGCATCTATTAATATAAGGTTGAATTTTATGGTCAACAGTACGTTGTGAAGAAGTACCTGATCATCATCACATGGTAACAGAGTACAGGGTGTTAATGTTATGAAATTCCCATAGCTCTGGATTGATTGCTCCAGTCATTATTTGCTTAGCCTGTTACTGATAAGCCACATAATCTGACTATCCTTTTGCCTCTGAACCATTACACAGTTCGGCTGTAGTTTGTTGTCTGTGAAGCTTTTCTACTGATTGTATTTTAAAGGATATCTCTGCAGCACATGTATGTAACTTCTTACCACAAGAGGTTTGCACTGCACAAAGTGTGTATTTTAGTATTCTGGACAATGTATTTAGTTGAAGTATTTAATTCTGTGGAGACGTGTAGTTTTATTGTATAAATATATTCAAGGTTTTGGGACCTTATTTGGAAAGTAAATTAAATCAGATTTATTTACAAACACAACACAAGCTATGACTATGCATTAGAAATGTGGGAAAGAAAAAACTTGCTAACAGAAAATAATTATTTTTAGTAATGATCATTTCATGGAAAATCTAGTTGTAGGACAGTGGATTATAGAAATTGAAAGAGTGTGATTTACAAATGGCTACAGAAATTTAGAATCCTTTATGAGATTTAAGAATAGTTTTGAATGTAAAATAAATGAAAATAAAGAAAACGGGGGATGACTTGTGTTTTCAGTATTATTACTTTTCCTTAGTTTAATGGCTCGATCTGAATATCCAACATTTATATTAATAATCTAGGGTGAAAAGGCTTGTTTTTCTGACTTGTCTGTGATTATCAAAAAGTAGCCCTGTCATTTATGAAATAAGAGTAATTGAATTTAGGTGTTCATTTACCTAGCACAATCCAATAAAATAATACAATCTGTGAAGATGTACACATGGATTAAAACTGAAGAGTCACAAGGCAACGTACACATGGAGTAAAACTGAATAGTCACAATGCAATGTCATGTTTTTCTTAATGCTGTTACCCAATTTCCTTCTAAATGAATGCAAGAACTGCTCCAAGACAAACCCCCAGATTCTGCAAGCCCTGCACGACATGCAGGAGTAGTGCAGGAGCTCCAGCAGGCAATATGTCTGCTGTGCGATCCAGGAATAACCTATAGGGATGTGCACAAGTGCTCCTGCACTAGTCCTGCACGGACTTAGAGCCTGTATGCAAATTACCCCATTTACAGGAGAAATCCATGCAAATAAGGTGAATTTGTGATGCAGGAGGCTGGAAACCGGCCATGCAGGACTAGTGTAATCTGCAGAAATGTACCCCACCAGTAACAGAGTACATTTCTACAAATTACGAAACGGAGCCATGACAGCTCCAAATAAAAAGTGGATATCATGTAGAAAGCATGCCAATGGCCAACTATAAGACATGGAAAACATTTGCAAATTTAAAAGAATCAACTTTTATTTTTTTTAGTCGATCTCGGCTGTTTAAGAGTAGGGCAGGGGCAAGCAAACGGGATCATGCGGAAAATAAGAAAAAAAACATAAAATAAGCATTCTAACCAAAATCACTATTTTGCCATTATACTCAAAGGCAGGCAGAAGACAACATGGCCAGTGAATAGTGGTTGCTAAGGGGGAGGTTCAGTGTGGGACATGTAACAATGCATCAGCAGGCAATCCTATGCAAATGAAAGGAATGATACTGAATCCCAGATTTCCCCTGCATGCTAGTCAGCACCTAACAGTGTAAGAGCAGGAATAGCTTGGTGCAAGCCTAGGAGTTAGCTGACATCATGGGGAGGGGGGTGTCAGGTATACTGTAAATGGATTGGAGCCCTGTGGCTCGGGTCTGCTCCTAGCTTAGCAGAGATAAGCAAGGGGGTGTGTCTGAGGCTGCCTAGCACTCTTTACATTGCCTAAGCGGATGTGCACATCGGGTGTTAAAGGGAAAAAAAAGTAAACCAGGAAATAGCGGCCCTGTGCACATTTGAGCACTGTGTTTGTGTGGCACGCCCCCTGGCTTAAACAGGAAGGCAATGGGTAGGGAAAACAGCAGTAGGAAGGTAATCTAAGGGAACTATCATAGCTGACAGGTGAAATGTATCAGAATCAGCCAATTAGACAGTCAGCAGACCGGCCCACCCCAGAACACTACTATAAACTATGCAAACACCTTTCCCTCTGTTTTTTTCCCATACTCTACACCACCAGTGTTGACAAGCAGGGAAATTTTAACAAACAAAACAACAAAATGTAAGTTCAGTCCCAACAAGGCAGATAATAAAGGCACAAATCGCGATAAAAAAATATAGTAAAATAATAAGATTTAATGACAGAAAATAAGCGCTTTCACGGTTGATAACCGCTTCATCAGACAATACCATAATGCCACAGTAGTGTTTAAAAAATAGCATTAACCAATGAAAAAAGCCACTCAATTAATAAACGCAATTATAACACTTAAAATGCTATTATGCAATTAGTGTTTTAAAGGTCTCGGTTTTAAAAATGGTTTCAGTGAAACCATGTCATTAATACCCAGGTAGGTATCTGCCTTAAAGAACAAAATCCACTTCTGTTTTACATTTCAAATCACCACCTCTTCCCCTTTCCAATAATATTTCCAAAACAAAAAAGGTAAAATAGTGAGATGCACCTGCTTCAATGACATGTTTAGCTAAAGCACTGGTACTCTTGGAATTCCTAATATCACGTATATGTTCTAAAATCCTGTCCCTAAAGGGGCGATTTGTCTTACCAACATGGTAGACTTTACATGCAGCACACTTGGAATAATAGACCACATTTCTAGTACTACAATCTACATAAAAAGGAAACTCAGTAGAACATTGAATTGTAGGATGTAGATAGCTAGATGCACTGTATATGTGTTTGCATGCCTCACAATGTCTACATGGAAAACTGCCATACCTCTGTGACTCTAGTGACAGACTACTTTCCTTCCTGTAACAGAGTTGCTGTTTGACTGTTCTGTTATTCTTAAATGAAAAATTAGGTTTGTCCCCAACAAAATCTCTCAGTTCATGATTGGCATATAAAATGTTCCAATTCCTGTTTATGATGTTGCAGCATGTATTAACATCACTAGAGAAAGCTAGTGGCTAAACATGTCATTGAAACAGGTGCATCTCACTATTTTAAGTTTTTTGTTTTGGAAATAGTATTGAAAGGGGGTCGAGGTGGTGGTTTGAAATGTAAAACAGAATCCTGTGAACAGAGGTGGATTTTGTTCTTTAAGGCAGATGCCTACCCAGGTATTAATGACATGGTTTCATTGAAACCATTTTTAAAACAGAGACCTTTAAAACACTAATTGCTTATTCGCATTTTAAATGTTATAATTGCTTTTTATTAATTGAGTGGCTTTTTTCATTGGTTAATACTATTTTTTAAACACTACTGTGGCATCATGGTGTTGTCTGATGAAGCAGTTATCAACCCTGAAAGTGCTTACTTTTTGTCATTAAATCTTATTATTTTACTATATTTTTGGTCGAGATTTGTGCCTTTATTATCTGCCTTGCTGGGACTGAACTTATATTTTATTCACTGTTTTTTTTCATTTATTAGTCCCTTTTCTTGGTTGTTAGTTTTTTATTTATTTTGTCTACTTTGCATTCAACCAAGAACAATGGCAGAAGGATCCTTGATTGAGTCCTCGTCTAGCATGGCTTTTAGCACTCTGATGTCTGGTACTGACAGGTTTGAGATTACTCTCAGTTAAGGCTAATGCACTTCTTGACGTCGTAGCCAAGGTGAATACATCTACGCATGAGAGTGGAGAGGGAGGAGAAAGATGAGCTGCCTTTGATATGAAGTACAAAGACTTAGAAAATAAACTTTACAAGTACAAGAGCTTGCAGTGGCAAAGACTCCACTTGGAGGCAGAATAGTATGATAAACTAGCCCCAAGAGGGCTTCATGTATTCACTATGCCCTCTTATGGTGACCTTTATCCTGACTTACTTAAACGTTGGCAAAGCATGATTATCATCTTTAGTTTTGGGTATATGCACTTGTTAATTAATTTCTTTAAACTACAAAAGGAAGCCCTGTTATCGGAGATTAGAATACTGCAGAAAGAAATCTCTGATGCATTCTGTCTGGATATCTTACAAGATGGTCCTGATGCCCTTTACGACCATCTAGCAGCTTACGAGAAGAAGCTGCAAGGCATAAAGACTAGAAAATTACAAAGAGGCTGGGGACTGTGTATTGCTGGTCCAGATTCTCTGTAAATAATGCTAATTCTGCTAACAGAGAATCAGTAGATGGTGTGGTTAACAGTGAAACTACTTCTATAGGTTCCTTACAGAGGGAAGCCTATGTAGAGATGATGGGCAGTTCTCAACGCTATCAACGTGACGTTAGATCCAAGGAAAAGGCAGTTGAAGCTTCAATGACTGGAGGGCAGTCCTCGAGTGTGGTAACGGTTGAAAATGTTATTGATAATGAAGTGCGAACATCTAACACAGCTAGTAATGAAGTTGTGACTAGAATTGATTGTGCTGCTACTAATGATACTGGTGCCTTGTATGTAGTGCCATTGATGATGAATTTTCCTTTTTTGCTCACTCAACCGCTACAAATATCGAAGAAAAAACAGTTGCCTCATTCCCAGAGGAGAGGGAGGAGAGGGAGAGTATGCCAGATGCAGTCGGGAGATCATATGGTTTACATGAACACTCGTAGTGCAATGCAGGTGACATAGTGGTGAATTTATCCAGCATTAGGCTGAGTGAAGCACACATTTCTGTATTAAACAAAGGTTTTTCTTTTGTACCATCTCAGCAGTCAGACTTGACTGATAATTTGCTTAAGTTGAAATTGTTTGCAAGAGATTTGACTTTATGTTTTCAGTTTTCTCAATGTGCAAGTAATGAAAGATACTCTATATTTAAGAAACCTAGTACTTACATACTCAAGATTCATCCTACTGTTAAAGCATTCTGTAATCTCTGTGAAACTGAGATTAGGGACTCCCTGAATGGGGAATGGAAATGTGGATTTTTTAACATGAGTAGAGATGAAAAAGAGGCTCTGCTTGAATTGAAAAGAATGCACACTATTGAGTTTCACCCTGCGGATAAGGGAGGGGGCATTGTTATACTAGGCAAAGATAAATATATGCAGGCTATGCTACATTTACTTGGGGCTCATACTACCTTCTCTGTTGTCAATGCTAGTATTGTTAAAGCTTTGGTCGATAAAGTGGCCTTTTTGGTCTTTGATTTCTTGATAACTGGCATGATTACTGAAGACATTTTTAAGTACTTTTGTGTTGAGAATCCAGTAGTGCCAGTGGTTTATGGTTTTCCAAAGATACATAAAGACATTGTTAATCCACCCATGTCTCCTATTGTGTCTGGCAGAGGGTGGGTTACAGCACCTTTGTCTATTTATACAGATAAGTCTTTGAGACCTATTGTGGATAGTATAACTACTATTTTGAGGGACACTAAGAATTTTTTTACAAGATTTGTTTCAGGGGACTTGTGGTATTGATGTGAGTAAAGAGCTGCTACTTGTTACCCTTGATGTAGGGTCTCTTTTTACAGTGATGCCCAATGATTGGGGTGTTGAGAACATTAGGGGGTACTAACTGAAGGCAACCTTTCCACTGACGTAAAAGGAAGACTGATTTGTGAACTCATTGAGATCGTTTTAGAGAACAATGTGTTTATCTTTGGTAAAGATTACTATCTGCAGAAGGTTGGCGTGGCTATGGGCATGGTGTGTGCCAATAGCTGTGCCAACCTTGTATTGGCTAAGTGGAAGTCTGACATGGTCTTCAATAGGAATCCATCACCTTTGTGGTATAGACATTTTGTTAATGATTTTTTGTTGTGGCAAAGCAGTACACAGAGCCTTCTAGCTTTTGTAGACTATCTACATACCACCACGATTTTTTTGAAATTTTCAGTAACATATTCACATTCTAGAATTTCATTTTTAGATGTGACTGTTAATAAGAGTAAACTGGCAGTTTCCGTACAGGTACGTTGAGGTAGGATGTGAGGAAGAATGCCTTGCTACATAGACAGAGCATGCAACCTAGACATATTCCACAAAATGTCCTAAAAGGGCAATTTTTGAGGTTGATGAGGTTGCACAGTGATGATGCTGAGTTAAATGTAGCATTTTCTAAACTGAAGCAAGACTTTTTAGAGAAAGGGTACAGCGAGAGAGAGGTAGATGAGTGTATTAGGCTGGTAGCTCTTGACAGAGGCACTAGAGGCCAACCTTTTTTTTCTGAAATATCTATACTATCTACGTCACAGGGAGAGATTGAGGGTAGGAAGGTTAGGTTCCCACTAACTTTCTCTAGTGATGTTAATACATGCTGCAACATCATAAAGAGGAATTGGAACATTTTATATGCCAATCATGAACTGAGAGATTTTGTTGGGGATAAACCTAATTTTTCATTTAAGAGTAATAAAACAGTCAAACAGCAACTCTGTTACAGGAAGGAAAGTAGTCTGTCACTAGAGTCACAGAGGTATGGCAGTTTTCCATGTAGACATTGTGAGGAATGCAAACACATATACAGTGCATCTAGCTATCTACATCCTACAATTCGATGTTCTACTGAGTTTCCTTTTAATGCAGATTGTAGTACTAGAAATGTGGTTTATTATTCCAAGTGTGTTGCATGTAATGTCTACTATGTTGGTAAGATGAATCACCCTTTTAGGGACAGGATTTTAGAACATAAACGTGATATTAGGAATTCCAAGAGTACCAGCACTTTGGCTAAACATGTCATTGAAGCAGGTGCATCTCACTATTTTAAGTTTTTTGCTTTGGAAATAGTATTGGAAGGGGTAGAGGTGGTGATCTGAAATGTAAAACAGAAGCCTGTGAACAGAAGTGGATTTTGTTCTTTAAGGCAGATATCTACC
Source organism: Protopterus annectens (assembly GCF_019279795.1). Lineage (NCBI taxonomy): Eukaryota > Metazoa > Chordata > Ceratodontiformes > Protopteridae > Protopterus > Protopterus annectens. The sequence continues at coordinate 426,036,763 of NC_056735.1, forward strand.
CGGGTATTAACAATATGATTTAATTGAAACCATTTTTAAAATGGAGACCTTTAAAATACCAATTGCATATTAGCATTTTAAATGTTCTAATTGCTTTTATTCATTGAGTGTTTTTTTTTTCATTGGTTAATACTATTTTTTAAACACTACTGTGGCATTATGGTGTTGTCTGATGAAGCAGTTATCAACTGTGAAAGCGCTTTTTTTTTCATTAAATCTTATTATTTTACTATATTTTTTGATCGAGATTTCTGCCTTTATTATCTGCCTTGTTGGGACTGAAATTATATTTTATTCACAGCTTTTTCTAGTTATTAGTCTCTTTCTTGGTTGTTGTTTTTTTGTTTATAAAACAACAAAATGATAGGGGCTGCAATAGCTATCATAGAACAACATGTGGAAGAGGCTGAGGGTGGTGAGCATGTGAATGCTGTTGAATTACCCACAGTGAGGAGACAGAGAAGAGTGTGCAGACCCAGAGTAACCTACCAGGGGCTCCATGAGCTGGAGATAGTGTAGCACTATAGGGTGGACAGGGAACTCTTACAGCAAATTGTTGAGCTGTGCCAGCCACGCCTGACACACAGAACTAACAGAGGGGAAGGATACCAAAGTATGTGCAGGCCTAAGAATACTAGCTACAGGTACCTTCCAAAGGCCAGCTGGGGACATGATGGGGATCTCACAGGCATCAGCATACAGGGTACTCCACCAGTTCCTGGATGCCATGTCAGCACATGCCGGTGATCACGTATATTTCCCCAACACCCGTGAGGCATTGGCTAGCAATATGAAACTTTTCAACCAAATAGCAGAACACACTGAGATAGTGGGTACTATAGAATGAACACACATATGCATCAAAGCACCACCTGGTGAGCAGGGTAGGGTCTACATCAATTGCAAGTGCTTCCCCTCCATCAACTGCCAGGTCATGTGCGATGCCCAGGGCATAATAATGAATGTGTGTGCTGGCTGCCCTGGAAGCTATCACAATTCCCACATCTGGCATCTGATGCAGCTGAACCAGAGATTTGCCAATGGAGACATCCCTAACGGTCATCTAGTGGGGGATGCTGGTTACGTACTGAAGCATAGGCTGATGACACCAATCAGAAATGCACACACACCCGAACAAGAACTCCATAATAAGGCACACGCACAGACCAGAATTATAATAGAGCATGTGTTCGGGATGCTCAAGTCACAGTTCCTGTGCCTGGACACATCCGGTGGAGCCTTGCAGTACTCACCAGCTACATGTACCCAAATTGTCATTGTATGTGCCATGCTACACAATATGAACAGCTGCAGCAGGAACAGCACGGGGCAGGGCCACACAGCCCCCCATCATTGCCAAGGCCTGCACAGGCACAGAGTGACTTGGAGGAGGAACAACCTGAGCCTGCCCCAGTAGGCAGAAGGAGGCATGCCCAGTATGCCCTGGCCTTGGCAAAGAAGCAATGCATAGCACATACACTGACAGAGGAGGGACCCAGGGAATGACACTTCTCTCTAATTCGCACATGCAGTAAAAGGGATGCCAAACATGACACTACCTGTGCTCAACCATGTGTAGGGAATCTACTATGTGCATCCAACATAGGCAGCCCTGCAGCAGTACCCTCAATAGTGGCACACCCACAAGGTAAGTCACTCAACCTACCAATTTCCGAATGGAGTAGTATGTGTTGTTACCTGTATCTATGGCATGGATGTGAGCAGGTCACTCAACATACCAATTGCCGAATGGAGTAGTATGTTGTTACCTGTATCTATGGTATGGATGTGAGCAGGCAAGAGAATTGGGTAGCTGAATGGTATGACAGCAGATAGTAGACACCTATAGTGGCACCATGAGATATGTAACAAATACTGGTGTCAGCGTAGTAGCCGGTAAAACAAAGGGTGACTGCAGGAAATGTGCTGGGCCACATGTGTGTCCATATGACTCATACATGCTAGTCAGGGAGGTTCTCATACCCAACAACAGTCTCAGCCAGCAGGACAGGTGTAGACAAACACAAACAAAGGCTGTGCTATGGCCTCTGAATGATGCCTATGGGTAACCCCACCAGGCCTACACAGACAGACTACATCAGGTGAGGCAGTGGGATGTTAGTTCTGAAGGGTAGGAAGTCAGAAACTAACATGTAGGTTAATCAAACCCAAGACTTGTAGTACACTGATATGCCTCTAGTCAGCATGATAGGTTAGAATATGGAATGCAGTGGAGTACCTGACATACCAGTACAGTCATAGCAAATGTGTACAAGTGTCAGGTGTGCCCCTCCTATCCTATGTAGAAATGTAAAAACAGTCAGGTGTGCCCCCCACTCCTGTGTAGAAATGTAAAAACAGTCAGGTGTGCCCCCCAATCCTGTGTAGAAATGTAGAAATAGTCAGGTGCCCCCCCAATTCTGTGTATAAATGTAGAAACAGTCAGGTATTCTCCCACCCTGCATCCTATGTAGAAATTTAGTAACAGTCAGGTGTGCTCCCCCAATCCTGTGTAGAAATGTAGAAACAGTCAGGTGTGCCCCCAGTCCTGTGTAGAAATGTAGAAACAGTCAGGAGTGCCCCCCAATCCTATGTAGAAATGTAGTAACAGTCAGGTGTGCCCCCCACTCCTATGTAGACATGTAGAAACAATCAGGTGTGATTCAAAGATGGCTGCTGTTCTGTGAACACTGCTGAACTGCAGCTCTACATTTAACCTGAGGAAATCAAAACCCTGAGTGGATACTATAAAGTTTTTAACATCAAAACTTCGATAAACTTATTCTAACTACACTTATTTATCCTGGATTGAGAAAAAAATCCGGAAAAAAGGAATATATTTCACTGGATTACAACAGATTAGCTAGCTCTGCAGAGAGGAATACACAAAGGAACCGTGTGCTTTTTATATTGCAACTTTTTGTGTTCCAATAAGATGTCAAAAGAAGACAAAAGCATGGATATAACTATGACTAAAACAAAATTATCGGAATTGCAATCACCAGAAAAAGATGTGACTACTAAATGACAAAAAATTACTAAAGCACAGGAACAACAGAAACTAGGGACTAAAACTAAAGCTGATCAAGCTTTAAATATGGAGGATATCAAAACTGCACTTCTGCCTATACAAGAAGCTTTAAAAGAACTGACTTGTCAAATACAATCATTTGGAATTTCATGTACTCAGTTGCTGGAAAGAATGGATAAGACAGAGGCTCGAATTTCTAATACTGAGGACAAATTAGTTTTACTGGAAAAAAAAACTAATCTGCATGATGTGGATATACAGGCTATACAAAGTAAGCTTACAGACCTAGAAGCAAGATCCAGGAGAAACAATATCATTGTCAGAGGGATTCCTGAATCCATTCAGTATAATGAACTAATTCCATCCATACTACAAATATTTGCAGTGCTTTTAAATGATTCTGATAGTGTGAAACAAATCATTGTGGAAAGAGCACGCAGAGCTTTGAGAGAGGTACAAGCATCTAATTTTCCTAGAACCGTGTATGTTAAACTGCTTAATTATCAAGATGTAAATAGAATACTTATTACTGCAAAACAAGGTGGAGGCTATATTATGTGGAAAAACAATAAAATATCTCTGACACAGGATTTACCTATACAGATCAGACAGGCTAGACAGTCTCTGTCTCCTTACTGCAAATTTCTTATTGACAAACAAATTAAGTTTCAAATGAAATATCCTAATATGCTTATATTTACAGTGGATGGGGTTAAACATTCTGTTTCTACCAAAAATGAGGCAAGAAATCTGTTTCTTAAAATTTTCAAGGCTTTACCTGCATCAGAGACTTGAATTGAACTGTTGCTGTGATTGGCATGTTGCTGAGGCTAGATGCATTGTTTACTGTGCTTCGAGGACTGGGTAATCCTTTGTTTGCATTTGTGAAGCTTTAGGCCTTTTCCAGAGTAATAAAACTGTTTTCTTTTCCTTATCTTGATCTCTGGCACTTGTTTCCTGACATTTTATGGCTTCTAAGATCTGTTTTTGACAAGGAGGAAGACAGAAAGTGCTTAAAATGCTGTCAAGGGTGCAGATTTCATTGTGGCACTTCCGGGAGTCCGTCTGCAAAAGCGGTCCCCCATCGCGAGCATTTCACAGGACTTCATGATTTGGAAAACCAAAGAGAACTGTTTTAAACACTCTCTTGTTTATTTAACATTAAATAACACTGTTCTATGGTAATTTAAGCACATAGGAACTTGTTAGGAACTTCATTTATTAACTTTTAGTCAACATTTTGTAGTTATATTATTTAGAGTGGGTGCAGGGATTTAGCAATGTTTATTTAACCTGTCAGCATAGTTTTTAATGTTTTGTGTTATTTTTATTATTTTATTTAGTTAGAAGCTTGCTTTATTATGAAACTAGTATAAGGTGAATGTATAACAAAGGATATTAACAATTTGCTGTCTATTTGCTTTAATATAGGGTTATATATTAGTATGTATTTTTTTTCTCTTTTTTAATGCATGTGGTTTATGTATAGATAGCTAATCCAACTACTAAAAGTGCATTATTTTTTTTTTACTTTATTCTTTTTACATGTACTGTACTGTTAAATTTTTTATTTGATTTCTTTAAATAGTAATCAACCAAAGAGATGTAGTTTATGGCAGTGTTTGTTAGAGAATGTTTAGTTTAGGCTTTGTCGTAGTGAAGTTAGGTTTTATAGGTCTTAATTGTGATACTTGTGTGAAATTTTACATTGTGGTGTTTTTATATCTGTTTTTTCTTTTAAACCCTTTGTCATTCTATATTATACAGGACCTATACATCTCCTGGTCTGGGGTTAGAGTGGGTATGCACTGGTTGAGGACGAGATATAAGGATTGCTTCCAGATTATGTATGGTTTTGAATTTACTGTTTTTTGTTTTTTCTATGCTCTCTCTCCAAAACTTTCATTTCACAGTGAATCTTTGAAATGTGGCAAGTAGATTCATGGAACGTTAAAGGGCTCCAGACCTTGAAGAAGAGGAAACTGGTGTTACATGTATTGTTGCAGGCTAAGGCATGGTTTATCCTACTCCAGGAAATGCATTTAATGAATGATTAATGGGGTGATGTTAAAAAAAAGAAATGGATTAGAGAAGTAGTAGTATCTGAAGGTAAGTCGAATAGTGCCGGGGTAGCCATAATTATTAAAGATCAATACAAGGAAAAGATATTAGATTCTAATACAGATAAAAATGGACTGTGGTGCTATGTTATTCTTTCGTCTACCTTATTTGATAAACCTATTTTACTTTTAAATATATATGCTCCCTGTAATGATCAACAATTATTCATAACATCACTATATTCAATTTTAACACAATTTGATAGATATTATGTAATTGTTGGAGGTGATTGGAATACCTACCAGAATCCGAAGTTGGATAGATCTTGTCCACAAAGAGCATTTAACAAGCATGCTGTATTAGCACTGAATGATCTTAAATAAGACTTTCAATTATATGATCCATTTCACTATCTGAATAACGATAATAGTACAAGCAATTTTACCTTTTATTCCCCATGTCACAAAATGTGGTCCAGAATTGATTTCTTCCTCATATCAAGAGTATTGATCAATCTAGAACCTACAGTTATTGCACATGCCCGTTATATATCAGATCATTCTAAAATTTTGTTGAGTTTTACTAAGGGGGTAAAGGATACTTTGAGACAAAGAGGTTATAATTGGTCTCTTAATCCAAATTTATTGAATAAGAATGATATAATACTGGAAATTACAAAGTACCTGAAAGACTTATTGATTGGTTTGGGGAAACAACAATTTGCCCCAGATATTGAATGGGCAACAGTTAAAGCTCAAATAAGAGGGACACTTTTGCAAAAAGCATCTTATTATAAAAAGATATTAAACAAAGATATTCAAACTTTAGAAATAAAAATTAAATTACTTGATCAAGAACTGATTAGGGATTTTCGTGAGCAAACAGAGAAGAAACTGATTAAATGTCAAAAGGATCTCTTTTTCTTCAGAATAGTAGATTAACATTTCAAGAATACAAGACGTTAGTGAGGTATGCCAATCATGTTCAAACACCATCGAGAGCGTTAGCTAGGATCATTAATCAAACGAAACCAACCGTGCAGATTTCGGAAATACAATTTAATAATAAAATATATTCTAAAACTGAGGATGTTCTTAATATCTTTGAGAAAATATACACTAATATTTATGCTGGACAAAAGGATATGACCCCTAACAGGAATTATGAACAACTTCTACATTCAATTAAGTTTCCAACAATAGGAGAGGACATTCAAAATGACTTGGTTAAACCAATATCTGAAGAAGAAATAGTATATGTAAATTCAGCATATGAAATCGCATAAATCACCAGGTCCTGATGGCTTGACAGTGGAATTTTATAAAAAGATTGCAGATATTTTCGGTAAGATACTTTCAGTTGTGTTTAACTACATAATTAGGAATACAATTAATGATCCACATCTTAACGCCTCAGAAACTATTTTTATACATAAAGCCAATTCAGATCCTCAAAATCCAGATAATTATAGACCAATATCATTAATAAATGTAGACATGAAAATTCTAACCTCTATTATAGCATCTAGACTGAAGAGAATCATGACTCATATCATTTCCAAAGAACAGACTGGTTTTATGGCAGGTAGACAAACCAGTAATAGTACACTCACATTACATACTATGTTAGAGCATGCTAAGCAAAATAATTTAAATATTTATGCCCTTATAATTGATGCCCAGAAAGCCTTTGATAGGGTTGATACAAATTTCTTGTTTGATCTTTTACCGTATTTTAATATATCACATGAGTTTGTCCAAATGTTACAAATATTATATAGTAATCCCTATACTACATTGTATATTAATAAAAACTTCTCTAAAAGAATACAGATTAAGAATGGAACACGCCAGGGTTGCCCTTTGTCCCCTTTATTATTTAATATCTATCTTGAACCATTGTTTTTATATATTAAACAAAATGTTTATCATAATGTCCCAATAATTTATAGAACTAAAATATTAATGGCAGCTTTTGCTGACGATCTTAGCATTTACTGTGCATCTCCATTATCAGATACTGAAAAATTATTGAAGGCTGTTAATGAGTTCTCAAAAGTCTCTAATTATAAAATTAACTTGAAAAAAAACAATATCTTCCCTTTAAAGACACCCAAACCCTTTTCGTTATTGCCCTTAGTGAGACAGGTATCATTTAAAGAAAATATTAAATATCTAGATATTGAGTTCTCTACAGATAATAAAGACTTTTACAATAATAATATTAAAGCAATCTGGGAACAAATAATTTCGGATTTTGGGAGATGGAAAAATTTACGACTGCCAATGTTAGCAAAAGTTTCAATTATCAAAATGAACATATTACCACGATTACTGTATATTTTTAGGTCAGCCAATTTATTACTTTTGAAGACGTTTTTTAAAAAGATTCATAAAGAATTGGCTAAATTCATTTGGGAACCAAAGAAAACCAGGATATCTTATGATAAATTAATGACCCCAAAAATAGAGGAGGACTGGAATTACCTAATTTTGAAATGTATTATTTAATTGTAAATTCTAATAGAATTTTAAGAATTGCCAATTATGATATAAATAATACTAAGTGGACACCACTTTGGGTAGTTCTGAATTATAAATATATTCTAAAGTTAAATATCAATCCTAAAGCAATACTTTTTTTAGGTAAGGATACGTTGAAATTCTATGGGATTATTGAACACATCAAAACGAACATATTTTCTTTACATAACTTATTTCATTCATTAGATTTGGTTCAACATATGATGGTTTTTCAACCCTTTCATAAGAATCCTAATTTAAAATTGAATAATCAACTAATTGATCTCAACAAGTTTCCATTGATAGTTAATCTAACTTTGATTGAAATATATAAACATCTTGACAGTTTGGCCAACCAAATAAGACAAGAACTTACCTAAAAAGTATCTGGTTATTCTGAGACAAATTAGAGAACTCACTATAAGCTATTTTAAAAGTTTTAAACCGGAAGAAGAGGCTATTAATAGATGCTCTTTGTTGTGGCAAGCTCTTCAACAGGATCTTAAATATATCACAACAGCAAATCAATTAATTAAAGAATTTCAATTTCATGATAAAATTTTGTTATCAAACTACTGGGAAGAGAAAATTTTACTGACAGATAGAAGTAATATGTTAAAAGCAATTGACTTGACCATCAAATCTACTTCTCTTCAAAAATTAATATATACCCAGTTGATGATTTGGAACAATGCATATTATACACACCTTACCCTGCATAAATTTAATACCAAAAATTCACCAACTTGTCCATATTGTAAGAATCAACCAGCTGATCTTCTTCATATGTTCTGGAGTTGTAAATGTATTTTCAAACTTTGGAATTCCCTTAAGAGTCAACTTCAGAAGGTGGGTTACCAAAGTACAACGTTATCATGGAAATTTATGATTCTGCATATTCCCCCGAAAGAGATCCCTAAATCACTAATTATTATATATATTAATATTTTTCTATTAATAAAGCTTTATATAGCTTCAAATTGGTTAGACCCATCTAAAACTTCATGGCAGAACTTTAGAGTTCTGGCTACAAAACATATATTGGCTCATAAATTACTATTAAACCCACAAAATAAAAATGTTAATAATCCAAAAATTTGGGAACAGATTTTTAATATTATACTAGCATAGTATTTTCAACTTGGAAATATTAATAATTATTTATGTATGTGGAGAGGATTTAGTAATCAACTGTCTATTACTTGCATTTACTCTTATGCTTTTTTATATTTAAATGTATTACATGGAAGCATTCTTGTAAATATTGTATATAGAGTGTGGTTATTAGTGATATTGGTTAATGTTTGATTTGTGAATATATGTTATTTTTGATCTTACTTGTGTTTGAAAATAATATAACAATAAAGATTTATTATGGAAAAAAAAGAAACAGTCAGGTGTGCCCCTTCCCCAAACCAGAGTAGAAATGTAGTAATAGTCAAGTGTTCTCCCTCCCAACCTCTGTGTAGAAATGTAGAAACAGACAGGTGTGCCCCCTCCCCAATCCTGCGTAGAAATGTAGAAATAGTCAGGTGTGCTCCCCTAACCCTACTTAGAAATGTAGTAACAGTCATGTGTGCCCACCAAACCTATTAAGAAATGTAGTAATGATCTGGTGTGGCCCCCCCCAATCTGATGTACACACATGGTAACAGTCAGGTGTGCCCCCTCAAAACCCTTTGTAGAAATGTAGTAACATGCATGTGTAGGTATAATACCAGTGGAGCACAGATGCCCCGAGGTAGCCAAGGTAGCAGGATAGATTGCAGCAATTGCACAATATGCAGGTATGTGTGTGTTAGGTTGGTGTGTGTTTCATATTGTGTGAGAGTGGTCAGTATGTATGCATGTTGAGGTTTAACCTGGTGGCCATTGCTCACTACTGCCGATGACAGAGACAAGTCCTACAACTGCAGTGCCAAAGACAATTCCCACCAGTATAACACATGCTAACAGTAAGCCATTGTAAATGTATGGTGGTAATATGTGTCACCATCTGAAAGATTAACATGGCATGGCTGCTGGGCTAGATATACAAGCAGTACACAAGGGAAAGTACCCGTAACATACAGTATATATTGTGTAACTGTGAAATGAACACAGCCTTGGAATTGTACATACAGGTATGCATCACATTATCAGGTCCTGTAGTAGAGGATACCGGTGTTGTCTGCCCAAACACTTGCAGATCACAAAGGAGGTAGGACTGATGTATTGGGAAACAGCTGATGTACCTGCACATGCCAGCATAACTGAAATGCCCCATGCATATCTGTGTGTCAGATGCAAGTAGTGCCCATAGCATACATGCACCCAGCTCACCCAAACACCACCAACAGGTACCTCTCTGGTCATATCCCTGCTGTGGGGAATGGGTACAATATGACCCCCACCTGTATATGGCAATAGCAAAAGAATGCAGCATGCAGTGCAGGTGTATCCCTAGCCATAGGTAGCGCCCTGCCAACATCCACACCATCTGATCAAGATTGATGGAAGGTATTGGCATGAATACCTAGCACACCTACCCTGTCACCCGAGAGGAATATAATGTATGGTGGTCTGAGACCTTAGGAATGACAGAATGCAACGGCCTGCCACATCTGGCCCGCATCAACACCAAATGGCTCACAGGCCTCTGCCAAAGGCCTGTGTCTCACATGTACTGCCAATGCATGTTATGTCATAGTCACCCAAATAACATAACACACTCCACATAAGCCATATGCAAGACCATGTGGACAAACCACAGTAACATGTCCAACATGTCCCACTGCATGAACTGTGAATCAACACCAAACACAGCTGTGATGGGGTGATAACCTTAGGGGAAGTATCAGAGAATGTATGCATAATGTATGGAAGAGGATAGAATAACAGAGGGGGGGTGGGAGCATGGGCAGCATGGGATGTGCAAAGTCCGACACAAAGCTGTGTGCACACACCATCCCTGGCTGCAAACACATAAAAGGGTGGCTACATACCTACACCACAATAGGGGTAATGTCCTGACTCATGGCCCCTGCCTCTGGGTAACCTGTGCGAATCTGTACAGCTGTGAGGTATTGCCACAGCAAGATAAGGCCATACTGTCATGCCAATTGATGTACAAGTATAGGATCCTCTGCCAGCACTGTATCAGGGTGCTGAACCAAATACACAGACCCAGCAGCAAGTGTCTACAGGGCCCCCTCCAGAATGGCATAACTTACCATGAATATGTAGTTGTCAGCCCACAATACTGGACACAGCTGCAGTCACCTTTGTCCCCCAAGATCTCACTGGGAGCAAGAATGTCCACCTCACAGTGTATAACAGTACACATGTCTGAATATCTCTGCTAACAGCAGTACTATGAAGCTGAAGCAGCACAGACACTATCACTTACATTACACACTATCCCCTGCACAATGTGTCCCCATATTGCCAAATGATTGACAGATACCCTGCAGAAACAGTTTGCTACCTGTAGGTGTACAAAACAAAGGTCTGCACGGGAGTAAAAACTACTTGGAATTGAGCCACATATTCAGCACAGAAGGGCTTAATGGGCATGCTCACACACTTAGAGAAATGAAGACAATGTCAGACAACTACATACTGAAAGGTCATACTGGGCATGCTCACACACATACACTCCTCAGTATGCACCAGTCATGCTTTGCACACACAGTGGATAGGAATACAGACATATATCCAAGGGCAACACAATGTAATAAGCCAAAAGTAGGCATACATAGATGTGTGGAAGAGAGTGACTGTGACAAGGACCCATCCATTATGAGGCCTGTCCCTCCCAGCACACAGCCAAATGGCTACAACCACATGAGGTGTAAATGTCACTCACTGTAGACATTAGCCACCAGTATCCATCAGCATTACAGACTATGTGGTGCAAGTGCTAGCTGTGCAACATGACTGTACAAGGAAGTAGTCATCTAGCAGCTGTATACACATACATGTGGAATATAACCCTGCATGTGCCCACATGTGGTGTGTTAACCTCTGGATGAATGGGTTATGTCCCATGCACACACACTGCCCTCCCCATAGCCCTACTATGACAAGCCTGCTGAGGTCATCCACTTTGAAATACACCTTTGGGAATGGTGTAGCCCAGTAATCTCCATGGCGCATCCTATAACTGCATACTGCTGTAGTGTGATAAAGTAGTTATACCGGAGTTCTAATCCCAGACATGACAAGTGTGTCTCTGTGTAGAGAGCAGTACCTTTTTAGGCTAATCACACACACTGCAATTCAAAGACCCTACTTTGGCAAGGCTGCTGATGTCATTCACTGTGAAATACACCTTTGGGAAAAGTGTAACCCAGTGGTCTCAGTGGCACATCCTATAACTGTGTACTGCTGTATTGTAATAAGCTAGTTAGGTGGGATTTCTAATCCCAGACATGGTAACTGTGTGTTTGTCTCTGTCTGTGTAGAGAGCAATTCTTTTTTAGGCTAGTCACACTCACTACAATTCAAATGCCCTACTTTGGTAAGGCTGCTGATGTAATTCACTGTGAAATACACCTCTGGGAAAGATGTAGCCCAGTAATCTCTGTGGTGCATCCTATAACTGCATATGGCTATAGTGTGATAAACTAGCTAGATCAGAGTTCTAATCCCTGACATGGCAACTGTCTGCATAGATAGAGAAAAATGCATTTTAGGCTAGTCATAATCATTACAATTCAAATGCCCTACTTTGGCAAGGCTGTTGATGTTATTCACTGTGAAATACACCTTTGGAAAAGGTGTAGCCCAGTAATCTCTGTGGTGTGTCCTATACCTGTGCACTGCTGTAGTGTGATAAACAAGTAAGGTAGGAGTGATTATCCCAGATATGGCAACTGTGTGTGTGTCTCTATCTGTGTAGAGAGCAATGCTTTATAGGCTAGTCACACTCATTACAATTCAAATGCCCTACTTTGACAAGCCTGCTGATGTCATTCACTGTGAAATATACTTTTGGGAATAATGTAGACCACTGATATCCATGGTGCATCCTATAACTGCATATTGCTGTAGCGTGATAAACGAATTAGGTAGGAGTTCTAATCCCATACATGGCGACTGTGTGTTTGTGTGTGTCCCTGTCTGGGTACGGAGCAATATATTTTAGGCTAGTCACACTCACTACAATTCAAATGCCCTACTTTGGCAAGGCTGCTGATGTTATTCACTGTGAAATACACCTTTGGGAATGGTGTAGCTCAGTAATCTGCATGCCACATCCTATAACTGCATATTGCTGTAGTGTGATAAACTAGTTAGGTAGGGGTTCTAATCCCAGACATGACAAGTGTGTCTCTGTGTAGAGAGCAGTACCTTTTTAGGCTAATCACACACACTGCAATTCAAAGGCCCTACTTTGGCAAGGCTGCTGATGTCATTCACTGTGAAATACACCTTTGGGAAAAGTGTAACCCAGTGGTCTTAGTGGCACATCCTATAACTGTGTACTGCTGTATTGTAATAAGCTAGTTAGGTGGGATTTCTAATCCCAGACATGGTAACTGTGTGTTTGTCTCTGTCTGTGTAGAGAGCAATTCTTTTTTAGACTAGTCACACTCACTACAATTCAAATTCCCTACTTTGGTAAGGCTGCTGATGTAATTCACTGTGAAATACACCTCTGGGAAAGATGTAGCCCAGTAATCTCTGTGGTGCATCCTATAACTGCATATGGCTATAGTGTGATAAACTAGCTAGATCAGAGTTCTAATCCCTGACATGGCAACTGTCTGCATAGAGAAAAATGCATTTTTAGGCTAGTCATAATCATTACAATTCAAATGCCCTACTTTGGCAAGACTGTTGATGTTAATCACTGTGAAATACACCTTTGGAAAAGGTGTAGCCCAGTAATCTCTGTGGCGTGTCCTATACCTGTGCACTGCTGTAGTGTGATAAACAAGTAAGGTAGGAGTGATTATCCCAGATATGGCAACTGTGTGTGTGTCTCTATCTGTGTAGAGAGCAATGCTTTATAGGCTAGTCACACTCATTACAATTCAAATGCCCTACTTTGACAAGCCTGCTGATGTCATTCACTGTGAAATATACTTTTGGGAATAATGTAGCCCACTGATATCCATGGTGCATCCTATAACTGCATATTGCTGTAGCGTGATAAACGAATTAGGTAGGAGTTCTAATCAAATACATGGTGACTGTGTGTTTGTGTGTGTCCCTGTCTGGGTACGGAGCAATATATTTTAGGCTAGTCACACTCACTACAATTCAAATGCCCTACTTTGGCAAGGCTGCTGATGTTATTCACTGTGAAATACACCTTTGGGAATGGTGTAGCTCAGTAATCTGCATGCCACACCCTATAACTGCATACTGCTGTAGTGTGATAAACTAGTTAGGTAGGGGTTCTAATCCCAGACATGGCAACTGTGTGTGTTTGTGTGTGTTATGTAGGAACAGTGAATTTTAGGCTAGTCATACTCACTACAATTCAAATGCCCTACTTTGGCAAGGCTGCTGATGTCATTCACTGTGAAACACACCTTTGGGAACAGTGTACCCCAGTAATCTCTGTGGTGCCTACTACAACTGCATACTGCTTTAGTATGATAAACTAGTTTGGTAGGATTTCAAATCCCAGACATGGCAACTGTGTATGTTTGTTTGTGTCCCTGTCTGTATAGGGAGCAATGCATTTTAGGCTAGTCACACTCACTACAAGTCAAATGTCTTACTTTGGGAAGGCTGCTGATGTCATTCACTGTGAAATACACCTTTGGGAACAGTGTACCCCAGTAATCTCCGTGGTGCCTACTACAAATGCATACTGCTTTAGTTTGATAAACAAGTTCGGTAGAATTTCAAATCCCAGACATGGCAACTGTGTATGTTTGTTTGTGTCCCTGTCTGTATAGGGAGCAATGCATTTTAGGCTAGTCACACTCACTACAAGTCAAATGTCTTACTATGGAAGGCTGCTGATGTCATTCACTGTGAAATACACCTTTGGGTATGGTGTAGCTCAGTAATCTCCATGGCGCATACTACAACTGTGCACAGATGTAGTATGATAAACTAGGTAGGAAGGAGTTCTAATCCCATACATGGCAACTGTGTGTGTGTGTGTGTGTGTGTGTGTGTGTGTGTGTGTGTCCCTGTCTGTGTAAAGAGCAATGCATTTTAGGCTAGTCACACTCACTACAATTCAAATGCCCTACTATGGCAAGGCTGCTGTCATTCACGGTGAAATACACCATTGGGAGCAGTGCAGCCCAGTAATCTCTGTGGCACATTCTATAACTGCATTCTGCTGTAGTGTGATAAACTAGTTAGATCGGAGTTCTAATCTCAGGCATGGCAATTGTGTGTGTGTGTCTCTGTCTGTGTATGGAACACTGCTTTTTAGGCTAGTCACACTCACTTAAATTCAAATGCCCTACTTTGGCAAGCTTGTTGATGTAATTTACTGTGAAATATGCCTTTGGGGAAGGAGTACTCCAGTAATCTCCATGTCGCGTCCTATAACAGTGTAATGCTGTAGTGTGATATAGAATTCTGGTAGGGATTCTATTCCCACACATGGCAGGTGTGAATGTTTGTGTGTGTGTTTCTATGTCTGTGTAGGAAGCAGCACTTTTTAGGCTAGTCACACTCACTGCAATTCAAATCCCCTACTTTGGCAAGCCTGCTGATGTCCTTCACTGTGAAATACACCTTTGGCAAAGGAGTACTCCAGTAATTTCCGTGGAACATCCTATAACTGCGTAGTGTTATAGTGTAATAAACTAGTTAGGTAGGAGTTCTAATCCCAGACATGGCAGGCGTGTGTGTGTGTGTGTGTGTGTGTGTGTGTGTGTGTGTGTGTGTGTGTGTGTGTGTGTGTGTTTGCCATTCATATCCTGTGAGTGTGTAGCAACTAGACTCATTGTGGTGTGGGTTTTGCAAATTCCTTATATGGTGGCTCTAGTTCATGTCACAATATCCACCTTACAAGGATAACAGATGTGAAATAGCTGAGAGGCTGAGGTGAAAATCCATACCCTTACATTTGACATCAAGGCCTGGGAAACAAAGATAGAAACCCTTGTATTACCCAGAGAACACTCTCAACCCATGTTTCATACACACACACACACACACACACTTGCCTAGGCAACAACTAGTATGTTGGTAGTACCCTCTTATTGCCCACTGATAGTAACCATGGTGTGATTGCAGTGGGCTACAGAGGGCATGGCACCCTGTCCATCAGTTTAATAGGCATGGTACATGCAGACAGTGCACCTTCCCTACGTTCCCCACTGAACACCTGCAATGCCTGTGGTGCCATCAAATGTGACCCCCAAAGGACATACCATGCCGTAAACACATGCCCTGTATGGACAGATGCCAATGACACCAGGGAATACCTGTATCATGCTATCAATGTAGGTGCAGGGTCAACCTGTTGTCCATTAACAGTTCCCGCCACATGAGGCCAGGATTGGCAATTCTGAGGATAAGAATCTGTGTACACAGCATGGGCCAGACACCCCAGATACAGTTCCACATGTCACTGTACATGCATGTGGGACGTTTCCACATGCCAGACACCATCCATGCCATGGACTAAGGAACATATAAATGACAAGCAATACACAGCAATGGCCACACACAATAGTTACCCAGGTGACTGGATGGTGAATACAATACCCACCGGTGTGGGCCAATCCAGACACTACACCCCTGAGCCTCACTGCAGACCATTGTCATGTGGCCAGAGGCCAAGATATATACCCATCACCTAGCCTTGTATAGCCATCTGTCAGTACTGGCATCTTGTGTCTGTGTGTGTGGTGTATGATGCCTATGACCATATTCACACTCACTACAACCCCCATTGGCATACTGAAGGATGCTGTCTGATGTCAGACACCTCCACATACCTTTTGCCTATATAACCTCTGGATAAACCCTGTGGTGCATCTGATACATGCACAGTACTGTATTGTGGCAATCTAACTAGTGAGGAGTTGTATTCCTGACCCTGCCAAGTGTGTCAATGTGTGTGGGTCCCTGAGAGAGTGTGGCTGTGTTGATGCTGACACCTATTCATGTGGACAGGCACGTGTACTACACCTACCGTATAGCTACCATATCACTGTTGCAGATGTCACTCACCATCACATATACATCTGGAGGGTTCCTCACCATGTAACCTATGTGGTGCATCAAATAACTGCATAGACATGTGATAACAATACATAGTAATCAGGGGTTTCATACCCTGTACTGGTAGGTGTGCAATACAAACATGCTTAAGTTTTACTCTCCCACCCCTCCCTGACTTATCTTTGCCTCTGTCTGCCACGCTCACTCCCTCTCTGGTGGATGTGGAGACTTACACCTGCTTTTTTTAGGCAGCAACATGTGTACTGTAAGTGATGCTCACAATCTGCGGATGGCCTCTGCATGAATTGCAGCCCTCCTCTAGCTGATTGCATGTGGAACAGCTGTGGTAACATTCCCATAGCCAATTGCATAGAAACACACTCCAATATCTAGGAACATCATGTTGGTGTTGGGCCTTTTTATTCACTGTGAGCAGGACCTAGATCTGTTGTGTGGCAAACAGCATCACAGATGGATTGGGGATTTACCTCTAACAACATACACTGTGGAAACAGGCCAACACACAGGAGGAGGATGTGCCTGACATGACTTCAGAATGTAAGTGCTGCTATACTGCATTTGGAGTAATGTTGGTTTAACAGGGTGTGTGTGGATATGGCTGTCCTACATGTTTTAATATCTGTCATGTCAGTGCTATGTTTATGAGGAAACCCCCATCTCTAGGGTTATCTGCAGACTGGGCAGTCTGTGTTGCCTTCTGTTTCTTGCGTTACCTACAGAGCACCTATCTGTGAACTTCAGAAACATAGTGTGAGGATTGCAGTCAGTACATGGTGACAACCATGAGAGTTACTGACTTCATATCCCTCATAAGACATATGTTGCAACAAACCCTGTTACAACAGTAAATGTATGAGGTTATCACAATAACATGTCAATATTGGCCCTGTGTTTGTGCCTCCAGCCCCAACTCTGTCAACCTTTGTACATATGTCATACAGTAAGAGGTGCATATGTTCTGTGCACCATATTTATTGACATCATATATGATAGCAAGCCAGTGATATATCAGACTGCTACACATGTTATGTATAGTAGGGGTTATATTTGAGGACATAACCTGGGCATTCTGTGGTTGGGTGTACTGAGGTCTGTGTACTTATGGTGACTGTCGACAGTGTGTTTAATGTGAATATGTACCTTGGACTGTGTACAGACTGTGGTAAATGTCATTGTTCTTGTTCCTGTTCTATCTGATGTTACATGTTGCTCCACTGTATGTTACCCTATTGGCTTACATGTTTGTAGGGCCACACACACATGTCCCATACCACAGACAGGCATCGGACCACACGTATATGTAGGGTTAGTGTGTGAGTGACACATATGAGGATGGTGTTGATCAGATAGTCCATATACTGTAATATAATTCCAGCTTAACATATGTGGATGTGGCTGTGTTCACATTGGTTGTGATTATGCACTTTCACACAGGTGTCTGTTACTCTGTGCTGTGACATGCATGTAGAACCTGCTATATATGCAGGCATGTGTATTTTCCCATTGGAAATGTAGGTCAGTGTTGTGGTAATCTGCCGTTAGCCTGCACAGTGCTTTGTTACATGCCTAGCAGCTTAGTGTACTTACCCAGTGAGATGTTATGTCCACATACTTGCCAGATGTACTGTTGCTGGGCCACCATAACAGTCATGTATGTCAGACAAAGGAGTGGGATGCTGTAGAGATGTGTCACTAACTATGTCACTAGCTATTGGGTAGAATTTGCCATGGCACCTCTGTACCAGTGGTTATTATGTGTCAGGACAGACAGGGGTTTGTGAATGGATAACATATGTGGGCAAATGTATACCAGTATTTCCATGATATACCCATCTATATGGCTGTTAACATCCACATTGTCAGGCTTGGTCCACATGTCTTGCCCTAAGGGGTTCTGTGTATACCTCTGGACTGACCAGCATGACCCAGAGTGTGCCAGACTTTCTACATATATTGGTAATATCTCTACTGTTGTCCACAGAATCATTACTGTGCTATCAATGGTACTGTACTATGATGTCCTTAGGATGTCTGTCAGTAGCCAACGGCACACATATTAAAAGCAGATGTGACCTCCCACACACATCTGTGAAGACAATCCCTATTACAGTAGCAATAGTCTACAAATATACCCGCAATACATACCAGACATCCCCTTGCACTAAGAGGTTGGGACTTTTGGGACTGAGATAGGGCTCCACTCCATGTTCAAGACATATGGTGAACATATATGTTTATACAATTATCCATATATCTATATAGATATATACACATATACATATCAACATACATAGATGGATATGTATATGTACATATATATATATATATATATATATATATATATATATATATATATACACACATATAAACATTAAGATATATGCATAAAAGAGCAATATATGTCTACACATATACAGATAGAGATACATATGCACATACACATATGGATATCTACATATATATTGACAGTAATAGGTATATCAGTATAGATATGTATGCACTTATAGTTATAGATATCTACATAAATATCCACATAAATAGGCATATCTGTACACATCGGAAGTGCATACATATATAGCTATATATTGGAAAAACAATAACTGTCTTCACAGTGATCATGGTGTAGTGCTTAAGTGTTGTGAGTATAATGTACAGGATCCTGGGTTCAAAACTTGCAAAGGCTGTTCATTTTGTTCCTGAGTAGAACAAGGGCTGTTGGATACAGAGTGGTTAAGGCAGTTTTGAGCAGCTTTAAGCGGGTTTGCATGGGTTTGCATCAAGCTAAGCAGTGCTAAGCTTACCAGTAAGGTGCTCAGCTTACACAGGCTAGGCTCAGCTTAGTTGGCAAATCAGTTGCAGTTGTTATATTGCGTGTGCTCAGATGCTTCCTTGCTACATGGCTCAGCCGTGGCCACCAGTTCACACCACTCAGTCTGAGTAATACAGTGTAATATACAATACATATAAGTGTATGTAATTCCATGCACACACATGCACCTATGTGCTGTCATTACACCATGTGTGGTCACTGTGCTACATCTATGAGTCCAGCTGTGTCTGTGTTGAATGTGTTACATACAGGGTGGGTCAGGTGGCGCCCAGTACATGCTGTCACACTGGCATGTAGTATATCATGGTGGTACTACTGTTGTGCTTACCCAGGCAAGAGCAGAGTGACAGATGTAGTACTGACAACAGGCCCACTGCAGGCATATGCATGCTGAGCCCTGGAGGCCTCCTGGGCTGTCCCCAGTGTGTGAGCCCCTACTGGGTATATAACCCCTACTGGGAAATAATCTGACATGTGGATGTGCTGCAACTACCTGTTGTACAGGCAATTAGACAGGGCTTTTGACATGTAATTTACATTTACATATTATTGTCAACACCCTGTTGTCAAACACTGTCAAGCTACTCATCAAACTCATGAACTACTGACTGTCAACAGCCGTGCAGCTGGTGCTTATGCAGGTGGCAGATATGAGGCTGTACAGACAACCTAGACTTGACTGACACTGACATGCCTGCCAGCTGCCAAGAATCTGTACAAGGTAGACACATCATCTATGCACTACATATCATGCACTACCTCCTCTGTACTAATCCTACACACAGAACGAACATGCTTTAAACAGGTCTCCATCATCACAAACACCTATAGGTGTAATGCATGTTGGTATACATGCAAACTGATTACTGTAGTGGCTATGTGCAGGAGTGACCTGGAGGATTGGCTGATTGATGGATCTCTCACTTTTGGTCCAACTCAGGCAGTAGTGTGGTGTCTGCTGATTGCCTGCTGCCACTTGGCAAGTGGCAGGATACCACTGTACACACAACCCCTACACAAATGATCTGTCCTTGGACAATAACTAGGTATGCAGATATGACCATCTGCAGTGATGTACCCCTGTACTGACACATGTGTACATGTGCATGACTGAGTATAGCAGTGTCTGTGTGTTACCCATGTAATTACATTATGGTTACCACTGTCACTATCAACTATAGTGTAACTGATACCACAATCCAGGCCATGTATTGTCCATATACACCCATTACATCTCCCATTAGCATACTGTACATGTCTGGGGATGTTCTGCATGTAACATCTAACCTGGGACACACCTCACCCTAAATGCTATGTGGTGTGTGCAATGTAAGCCACACACTTCAGTATCATTACATACCTAGGTAGGGGTCTAGTCCCAGGTGCTTCCAGGTAACAGTGTGCGTGCATGTGGATGGGTCTACATCAGGTTGCAGGATATACACACCCCAGCGGGTCATCTGTCCATGTGGCACAGGCAATAACCATTATACTAACCTGTGAGATGTGTTCAACTGTACCCCAGATATGTCACAGCCATGGTGTCACCACAGTGCCATAACTCATTGTGGAATATGACTGCAGACCATCCTCGTGCTGACACATGTATACCTACAACACAGATGGATGACATTATATAGACCACAATCAACCAGTGTTACTAACAGCTATAATGCATCATTGCTGGATGGATACACTACCTGACATATATGCATTACACTTCACTCCTTACAACATGTTAGACTGCAGTACTGTTGTTCACTGTATTACAGTCACCATGTGCATCAGAACCATATTAGCCTGTCCCTGCATTGATGGTATGGATAACAGGGATGTGGCACAGGTATCATCATATGCACAGGGCATCCTCATTCTGACACATGTACACAAACAACACAAATGGATAACATTATAGAGACCACTATCAACCAGTGTTACTAACAGCTATAATGCAACATTGCTGGAAGGCTACACTAACTGAAATATATGCATTACACTTTAGTCCTTACAACATGTTACACTGCAGTACTGTGGTACACTGTAGTACAGTCACCATGTGCATCATAACCATAGTAGCCTGTCCCTGCATAGAGGATATGGATGACAGGGATATGGCACAGGTATCATCATATGCACAGGGTCTGTTGTTGGTTTGCCAGAGGCTGAGGGTGGGCTGTACATTTGACACCATGTGTGTGGGTGAGGGGTGCACCGAGGTGAAATAGGTGTGGTGATGTGGTGTGTGTAGGTATGGGGTTGCCCTAGGTGTGTTTCTATAGTGTGTGGGTATGCCTGCACACAGTTCTGCCATGTGGCTGCCCTACACAGGCATTTATGGACACCTGCAGACCATACCTGGCAGGGTGTGCAGTTCACTGCCTCTGGCCATGGACATGTGGACTGTGCCTGCCAGGGGTTCCATGGGCATGTGCAGGCACAGGCCTTGATGTGCTACTCTCACCTGATGATGACAGATGTCTGCTGATACCAGGTACCTCCTGGAACTTGCCAGGACCACGTAGTCATGACCTGCTGGGGTATGGTGTGGGCAGTGGCCCCCCGCAGTGCCGGTCTGGGACTGCCACTATGGGAGCCCCTTGGTGTCCTAGCACATCCACATTGACTGCCAGCTGTTGGCATTACTGGCCTACATCCACACGGCCGTCGCCGCACTCCCACAACACATTCAAGCATGGACAGACCACGGTCGATGAGGACCATCATCTCACCAGACCGTCTATTCATGAACTCAGTTAATGCATGGATGGCAATAGCCAGTTGACGGATGTTGTTACTTGCAGATGTGAGAGCAGCCCTCTGCAGGCTCAGGCCCTCTCTGGCGTAATGTTCTATATGAGCCTGCACCTCCATAACAGCCTGAAACATGCACCTGCTCGTACCATCTATGTCGCCTCTGCCAGGGGCATGATGTCCAGCAGCCCTACCAAGAGCACCCTGGGACATCTGCCTATGTGGTGCCCTGCCGGACATCCGGCTATGCCTGCTGTGACCAGACACAGTAGGCATGGTTACCACACTGTTCTGTGCACAGCCATCAAATGCCAGCTGTCTCACCGCTATGGCCACTGGTGATGGAGTATGTATAGGCACTGAAACTCTGCGCAGGGTGGTTAAAAGGGGGATGTCAAAAGATGGCACTGTTTTGACCCCTGACAACCCCACCTGTGCCTCAACAGTACTATCGTCATTTTCGGTGCCTGTATGGACACCATCATCAGATTGCATGCAGGAGGGACCCTGACCCATCTCGCCACCTGTGGGAGAAAACAATAAATGCACTTTAAAACCTGTACAGCATTGCCTAACAGTATATACACACACACACACACACACACACACACACACACACACACACACACACACACACACACACACACACCACCGTAATACCTACCTGTCCATGACTTTACAGACAGTCCCACATATATGTACATGTTTACCCCATACTGCATCACACTTGGCAACATAAACACATTGATTCCACTCATTAACATATCAGCATTCTAAATGCCTACACAAGTGATCACAACACAAGACCTGATACTACATTACCTGCCTGACCTGTGTGTAGTGGTTTTAGATAGCCTCATTGCTGTCATTCAGTGTTCACCCTGTGTATGTCCAGACATCATGAGTATGGCCCCTAGATGTGTGGGCTACTATGTTCATTCCATAATATCATGCACTGGTGTGTCATGTGTATGTAATGCTCAGTACATGCCAGATACGCTGCTCAATCAGCCTATTATGTGACAACTATAATATATGGATACACTCCCTGGTGTTGATTAGTACTTCCACAATGCATCTGTAGTGCTGCATACGTAGGTGGTAGGTGACCTCTTTGCTGAATGTGATATTAAGGGTGTACCTGATGTCTATCTTCCTGCTCATTGCCTGTTCCATGCTACAGATCATATTATACTATCAGTTGTCCTGTGATTACTTACAAGACAAATATCCCTGGTGTGCATTGTGGCAGTCCATGTCCATGTACTGCATGATCCCACAGGGAGGTACTGCTGTATGAACACTCCACAATCACACATGTGCATACATGGCCAGCCATACAAATACACACACATGCACACACACATCCTACATGCATCAACCTCCCTCCACTTTACCAGAGTGACTCTACAGACAAACTAACTACCCACCAGGATGCCCAATCACATACACACACATACAGGTGAGGTTGCACAATGATAGTACACACAGTCCTCCTATTACCCATCTGTCAACATGCATACCATATGGTACCCAACAGCATGCAGTGCAGCTATAGTCAATCCATGCTAGCAACAGTATACATGTGTGTGATGCATGTGCTGTGTCACTAGGTGATGCCCCTTTGCCTGGATACCACTGCACCCATGTACACTGTATTGCTGTGCACCTGTTCTGCACCCTGCCATGTACTGTGCACCACACCTCACAGGTGTACAGCCCATTGCTGAATGTGTACTACTGTGTCAGTTATGTCAGCTTTAATGCTCACAGCCCCTATGTCTTCCAGCAACAAATACCTGCGATGATATGCGGACAGATGTCATTTGTGAATGCCTGATGTCCGATTTACAGCTCTCACCATCAGCAGACTATGTATGACCAATCCAATACTCTTACACTGACAACCATCAGAGCATACCTTGGCTATGGGAGGTGTACACACCCTTATTGATATGACACACCCATCCTTGATCTGCCATGAGACCACATCACTGCATATCTTAACAGTACATGAGCCCGATATGTGACATATGTCCTGTAATTTCACATGCAGTGTCTATGGAATGTGTAAGGTGTACATATGCTGACCACAATGCATACACACTGTGTGGACATATGTGTGCACACCCTTATCATGACGGTTCGTCACACCTCTTGTTGTGTGTACCACAGCAGTCACTACTCCTGGCAGGGGTATACCAGCGTGGGCCATCTGCATTTGCCAGTGTATTTTCAGTCTGCCCTACACATGTCCCCCTAATCTGCATGATTGCAAGGTCTACTCTTGTGCACATCCCTGGGCGTTCACACACTGCCATCACTATTGCTGTGGGGGTAGGGTTATGTCTGCCACAGGTCCTGAACCTGACTATGTGCAGATACAGCCATTTGTATCATCCTTAGGATCCCTACTGCAGTGCACTGGTGTGTCATACTGACAATCCCCCCTCCTTCACCCTTTTTGCAGATGCATGACAAGTAAGCTACACACGTGTGTCACTTTGCAGTATCCCATGCACTGAACATCACATGTTACAGCCTAGTCCCAGCTGATAATGTGGACCACCGTAATGCCTTATGCCATAGTGTATCTTTGCAGCAGTTGCCATTGTCCTACAGGTATATACACTGGTGTTGCACTGTATATGGGTGTAGTTCCATACATGTCCCTACTGTAGGCCATGTCTCCCACAATTATGTTACTCCCTGTGGACACATTCCGCAATGACAGGATGCTAGTTATCATGCAGGTGTCTGACATACCCTTCCAATACCCCATCATGGTCACGCCTGTGATGCCATGCATTTCACAGCAACAATACATGCACATGTACAGCATGCATTCTGGGTAGGTGCATTAGATGTATGCATGGAATATACCATCACCATTACATGCCCTGTGTATTGGCAAGCATCTACATAAACCATACTCACCAGCTACAGGCTGCTGCCTTGGTAGTATCTTGGTGGGACCTACATAAGAGGGTGAGAGATGTAAAGTCCGTGGCCACACTTGTGGCATTGCTACAGAGTGGGTGCAGTATTAAAATACATCAACAGTACATTTCCACAATACTACCACATATGGACATCTGTTTATCACTACTATACAGCAACAAAATATAGCTATGACATGTCAAATATGCATGATCTACTTGTACCGATGCGGATGTATAAGCAACAGTGGTCTACAGATGTGCTCTGTGGCCTTACCTGCACGCTCCTCAGGTGGTGTGTGGGTGGCACCTACCTCCACAAAGGTGTCCTGCAGTTGGTGGCTGGCCAAATTGGCAGGTGCCACGACGCTGGCCAGGAGCTCCTCCACATGTGTTGGGGGGTGGATGGCATGCCCCCCCTCATGGTGAGATGGTCCCCTGGACTGCAACAGCATGCCGATGGGCATTGCAAAGCAGGTCAGAACAATGATGCTGGACCTGCATATAACTGCGGTTGTGTAGTCCGACATCATTGACCCTGTCAACCAGGCCATTTCATAGGGCAGTCCACTCCTGCTGATCATGGGCAGCCTGGCCAAACAAGGTTGCATAGTGCTGTATGAGTCCAATCAGCAAGATTTCATTTTCAGCTACTGTGTAGGCTAGCAGCCTTCCATGAGACATCATGCCTGAAAGACATAAAGATGGGCACAGGTGTGACAAGTCATGCAGCAAGGTTGCCACAGTTCTTAATACACATTACTGTCACCCCCCAGTCATATCAGTGACAACAAACAGTACACACAACTCAATAGGTATGGCTAAACCATACCTACCAATGGGGCAGATATTGTACTGTTTGTGCAATGTGTTTGTAGCCATGTTCCCTGTGTGGACACTATCATTGCTGGCCTGTTACAGACTATTCACCTGCATGCCATTGTCAGGGCCACAGTGGTTCCATATATGCCTGTGGTATGCTTGCTATGTGTGTGTTGCACATCTGACATTCTGTGTTATTGTAGTTATCTATGCATGCTGTTGAACATGTTTTGGGATTGTGGAGACTATTACTACCAACATATGTTCTATAACAGTGACACAATAGCATGTATATGCACTATTAGCCAGCAGAACCACCTCTCCAAACTCATCTGCCCATGTTACCAAGCCACATCACATGTGTGACCCACCCTGGGGCCTCCTCATGTACTGGTCCAGCAATACTGTCAGGTGGAACCAACCCAGGGGATGTTGCCCCCTGCAGGGGCACACACAGACATGTTCCTGTCCCCTGAGGTCAGGTCCAAGGTCTGTTCCATAACGGGCTCAACAGACACATGTGAGACATGCTACATCACCTTGAGGCACCCAGTACACAGTCACAGGGCCCACATGCTCTTCCTGCTCAGCCTCCAGGCCAGGCATCTTCAGGACGTTGACTGCTGTTGTGAGTAGCAGTGGGTGGGAGGCTTGTTCCCATTGTGTCCATATTGGGGCCCATGGGGCATCCACATCACAGACCACACACACCATCCAGGGTGTTCACCCACCACATGTGTCACATACCACCCCTGTAGGCTGTCCTCTATATCTACCAACCCTGACCACCTCCACAACTATACCTGCCATACTTCTCCATATTGCCATTCCATACTTTACAGACATGGGCAATGTGGTCCCAACAAAGGGGTTCACATGTGACATACCCGTCCATGTTGCACACACTGACAGCTGTAGATATCTGTGTGTAATACTATGTGTGCTGTTTCCTCACACATAACATGCAGCACTGTGGTAGTAATATAGGGGACATGTATTTACATACATATATGCTTGTGTGTGTGTTTGTATATATGTAGACATGTGCATATAGGTATGTATCTATATATGTGTAGATATATGTGATGTTGTATATATGTGCTCATATATATGTCTACACATGGGTATCTGTATATTTGTGGACATACATGTAAATATATATATATATATATATATATATATATATGTGTGTGTGTACACATATGCATACCAATATGTGGGGTACATTCAGACATCAGGTCCACAATCTCACAACACCTTCCTATACAGCTGCACTGTTCTGCCTTGCTACAACACAGACAGGTGCACATATGGACACAGCCTGACATTAGGGGGGTATATTTAGTGCCAGATTGCAGGTAACCCTATTACACACCTATGGCATTCCTGCATGCTACAATACAAGTTAAACTGAGTATCCTGCAATAGGTGGGCTGTGGAACACACGTGTCCATCATAATGGCATTACTTCCACCACCAGCTATTGGACACATAATATACATACTTCCCATTACACAACACACACTATGATAGCTTACATCTTATCAGTCAGTGCTGCTCTGCACGGTTGACGGGTATGACCCACAACCCACAGGGATGGATTCTATTGTCCTTAGCAGTTGTTCAGCTAAACATCATTACAACAACAACATCTGAAGGCACGTATAAATCATTCCATATCATCTATCCCATTATTATGGACCAAGTACTACTTTCAATTACATACATGTATACTTCACATACCTGTTCTGGGAATGCAGACTCTTTTTCTATGCCTTATACTCACTCTCAGTCTCTGTCCAGTAAATGGAAAAAGCTACTTTGTATGGATTGCAGCATGGAATTTGTAGGTGATGCACATGATCAGGTAATGGCCTCTGCGCCAATAAGTGTCCTGCACTTGCTACCTGCATGCAGCATGGGGTGTAGTACTTCTAATTACCACTGTCATGGCAACCAGCTACTATACATCCCTACATCTTGTGGGCATGGTCCCTTTGCCTTTCCTGTATGATGGACATCCTTCTTGTGTGTGGGCAGTAGTGTTACAGACAGCAGGTAGCAATACCTCTTACAGGAGAACCTGCACACTCAAGCCAGCTGCATATTTGTATGAGGTTCCAGAACTACAGACAGAGTGTGAGTAGTGTTGTTGCATGCATTGTATAGCATCAGTGTTACAGGGTTTGTGTGTACATACTAGCTTAACTTGGAATGCAGTCTGTCTGCATAGCTCTCAACTGTCGGCCTATCGTCTTGATGGCCAGAGATGTGCCTATTATGTTTTGTATGTCCACCACACAGGTCTTGTGTCAGATATATCACTGGCAGTGTGTGTGTTAAGTGCTATCAGTACATGGCTACATCCATTTCTGTTTCTAACTTCATATTCCTGACTAAG
This sequence comes from Protopterus annectens, assembly GCF_019279795.1. Taxonomy (NCBI): domain Eukaryota; kingdom Metazoa; phylum Chordata; order Ceratodontiformes; family Protopteridae; genus Protopterus; species Protopterus annectens. Next base: position 426,065,273 of record NC_056735.1, read on the forward strand.
GGTATGTTGCAGACTGTCCTGTAACACCAATGACTTGCTTAGTTTATGACAACAGTTTTACACATATGGGCCTGTGTTCCAGCCTCTGCGCTCCACTTACATACAAGGCTTTGTACATATGACATGCTGTCAGGGGCTGTTATGTAGTGGGCTGTGAGTATGTCATGCTGCCATTCCTGCATCAGTCCACTGCTGTTGTGTCCCCCACAGATACTGTGGGGTTGGGTCCATATATGTGTTGGCTTCACCTACACAATACATGTGTGCCCTTATGCACTCCAGAGGCCAGTGTATGCAACAGTGGTATATGGTCATGTTTTATTGAGTCTGGGGGGGATGCACCATAACTAACCTAGGCTGCTGCAACATGTGGGGGTATCAGGGGTAAGCTGCCTTAAGTTATCTGGATGTACATTACTATGCAATTCACCTTGGGTAAATGCAGTCCTACTACCTCCTGCCATACAGACTGTTCTGTTTGTCTGTGTGATTGTTATGGTGTCAGTTATGCCTTGTTATGTAACAGATACATCCCATTGTGTCAACTGAGGTCTTTACCCCCTAGGGATTCTGTACAGAGTGTAGATAGAGTGTAGATAGAGGCTGCTGGACTATACATCTGCATTACTTACTGTTGATTGTTTGGTATCCTGTGGCCCAGTCTGTCTTTACTATTGTACTACTTGAAGGCCTCGGACTGCACAACAACATATGTAACTTTCCAGACAACTGTATTAGTATAACTGTTTCACAGTTGCATTACTCTGTTTATATGGATGTTGGTGTCTAAACAGCTATATGACATGGCATGTACAGCAGTAATAGTACAGAAATAAAGCTTTCCCATGTATGCAAACCTGTGTGTGGTGTTATATCCTTTGACCTCTCTGTGGGTATATGTTGCAGGCAACGATTGTCATTTGTATGGTTGGCTCGTACAGTGTCCATTTGATAAGGTGGTAACTGAAGGCATAGTGGCTGTTCTGTATTGTGTGCACCTTCTACATATGTATCTTCCTATACATATCTGTGTGTGTGTATGTGTAGTTACATATATATATATATATATATATATATATATATATATATATATATATATATATATATATATATATATATATATAGATATATATATATATATCTATATATATATATATATATATATATATATATATATATATATATATATATATGCATATCTGTTTCTGCATATATGTGTCTGTGTATATGTATCCTAGGGATGTTGATTGCTAGCACATTGTACATTCCCTATGGTAGCCAGATTGTTCAGCATGATATGTTACTGATACCAGCCTGACATCATACAGGTGGAATGGAGTACTGTTAACATCTTGTGCACATGTTGTGTCAGGTCCTGGTTATGGGATCTGCTACAGTTGGTAGTGCATTGCACAGTAGACGTGTTTGGCTGTGGGGAGAGGGGGATACCTATTCGTACAAGACAAATGTTGTTTGAGCCCCCTCAACGCCATTAACAGTGCATGTGAACTTATATGGTTTTGATATGTTTCAATTTTTATCTAAAGATGTATGTCTGTATATACATATGTAAATATACATATATCTGCTTACACACACACATATATATATAGATGTAGACATTTATATTATGTATATGTATGTGTATATGTTTCTATACATATATATATATATATATATATATATATATATATATATATATATATATCTACATATATAGATATGTATATATCTATTTAGATATAAATATCTATCTATCTATATATATATATATATATATATATATATATATATATATATATATAGACACACACACACTCACACACACACACACACACATGCACGAACACACACACACATGTACACACGCGCGCACACACACACACACACACACACACATACACACACACACACACACACACACACACACACACACACGCACACACACACACAAACACACACACACACAAACACACACACATCTACATGTTTAAATACATTTTTTGTACTGTTGAATGACTGGGATGGATGATATATTTTTGAAAACGTTAGCATTATGTTTATCTGACGTGGCTTAGTAGTATATCATGTTGCCTATGGTGTGCAGGGTTCTGGGTTCGAGCCTTGTAGAGGTTGTTTATTTTGTTGCTGGGCAGAACACGGGCCATTGGATAAAGAGTGATTAAGACATTTTTTAGCAGTTGTAAGTGGATTTGCATGGGTTTGCACAGAGGTAAGCACTGCTAACATCTGGTTACAGTTTCTTATACTCAGCTTCTAAATTGCTTAACCTGTGTAGGCATTGCTTACCTCAGCGCAAACAGGCTTAAACCCGCTTACTGCTGCTTAAAAGTGCTTACTCCCACTTACCCCCTTGCTAATTTCTTTAAAAGAAAAGAAAAAAGGGTTGATAGGAAAGTGGTGAAAAAAGGGCACAAAGAGGGAAAGACAGTGGGGAAAATAGCTAGGGATGTGCAGGAGGGTGTAGGGAAGGTCCATAGCTGCCCAGTTCTTGTACAGCAACAGCTGTGCATATACACTGAATTTGGAGGTAGGTTTTGACACTCAAACCCCTGAGTGAGGGGTGAGGACAACAATAATATGTTGTGATGCCAGTTAGACCAGATTACATGTGTCCAGTGGACACGTGTGAAATTGACAGCTATGTATGGGGCGATATTTTTTTGGGAAGATTGTCCTTTTTTTTTTCAGGTGAGAGTGGGATGTTGGAGAAGGATAGTAGGTATATTTGTGGAGGTAGGTTGGGTAGATTAACAGACAAGACAAACAAGACGCATACAGGAGTGGTATATGACACATGTGGGGGGGATAAACACCTTGATGGGGAGGGGTGTTGGGAAATCGGAAGTCCATGAGCCCCCTAGTGGAAACAGTGGGACTGAGATCCCCACCCATGGGCAGTCACCACTGCATCTTCACAGCCCCGAAGGTGGCTGTGCTGGGGGCTGAGTCGGAGAGCCAGGCTGATCCTCCAGTTATGACACACGGCCCTCGAGCTGGCCTAGAAGATCTCCAAACTTCTTATCGAGCTCTCTATGCACCATGACCCAGACCTGCGATGGGTGAGAGCTTCCTGTCCGTGCCCGCTCCCAGGGGGGGTGAGCCCCATCCCCTGAGGTGGTTCCACCCAAAGGTGGTGCAGGACCAACAGATGAGGAGGTCCTGGGTTGGGCCACAAACGTGCTGCTGCCCGGTGCCACGGCCAGCTAAGTTGGGACAGGTGGGTCCGCCGGGACCCACATGCCCATACGTGCTATGGTGTTTATGGTGTATCAACATATGTGGGTTAGTAATAGTCAACACATTCCAGGGTTAGGTATAACAGCATGCATAGATATTCCCATTAACCCAGACACCATATACAGAACAGCTCCATAGCAAAGGGAACACATGCATATATGGGACCACAGTGGTAATAAGAACAGCATGCAGGTATATTGATGGCACCATGCCACCAATGTTGGAATATTTCAACATAGCACATACATAAAAACAGATTTAAATAATTATCAACCAATAGGGCATATGTCCCAACAACAGTGAAGTCATCACATACCATTTGGGTTGGGTATTTAGTTTATTGTTGGAGATATGGTGGGGGTGAGAAAGATGTCAATTGACAACTAGTATATTCCTGTAGTTTGCATTACTTTCCTAGTCATTGCTGTTATCTGTACCTTACAAGTATTACTACACTACCCTATTGCCTTAGTTTGGACAGTGATATGGCTGTCATCATCTTTATACATGAACTGGTTTACCTGCAGTATACACCTCTTACCTGGTATACCTGTGGAGGAAATGTTTGTTAACACTAACCTTTTCTACACATACTCCCAGATTCCATGTTGATGTTGTGCACATACCTGTCCATCTCTTTCTGCACAGACTCTGGCCATGTCTTGACCACATGCAGGTGAACCAGGATTATTGTCCTCTTCAGCCTTTACTGACTTACAACACTCTTATATAGGATTTCCTACACAGTTATATTATGTAGCATAGTGTGGGTGACAATGATCAGTAATACCTTATTATTCAGAGCAACTGCAACACTCACAATTCCATACAATACCAGAGTAAACAGTACCAGTACAGGGTATCAAGCTTTTATTCCTTGGCACAGTGTTCGTATCCGACGTAAATGTGGGAACAATGTTTGTTAATACTGCCTGAATGTTGCCACACAAAGTACTAGATGACACATTAGTATTATGCACATACATCTCACTCTGTTACTGTACACACTCTGGTCACAGTTTGACAACATGGGGGTGTAGATAGGACATACTTAGCTTATTACTCTCATAACAGTTTCAGGAGTTGCTAGAGTAACAGGTTTGTTCTCATAGATGTGTGGCAATCAGTTGTACTTCCTGTTTGCTGCCTAAACATCTGGGATCATCCCACTGACCTCCCAGGGGGACAAGGTGACAGGCAGCAGATATGGACCCATATACTGGACATTCTGGTCTTATATGTGCAGTTGTGGGGTATGATTCTGTATGCAGCCTACTTCCACTCCCAGGATTCAGACCATGGCTGTGTCTGCTAAAACTAAAACACTGTCCATCACAGTTGTGTGTGCTATATAAATATTGCTGTATATCTCCTATCTGCTTTCCATCTTATAATTCTCCCATGATTTTACATTCTGACCTTGTATTACAACACTCTTATATAGGACTTCCTAGACAGTTATATTATGTAGGACAGTGTGGATGACAGTGATGAGTAATACCTTATTATTCAGAGCAACTTCATCAGTCGCAATTCCATACAATACCAAAGTAAACAGTACCAGTACAGGGTATCATTCTTTTATTTCTGGGCACAATGTTCCTATCTGGCAGACCTGTGGGAGCAATGTTTGTTAGCACTACCTGAATGCTGCCACACACAGAGTCCACATTACTATTATGCACACACATCTCACTCTGTTACTGTACACACTCTGGTCACAGCTTGACAACATGGGGGCATACGTGGCTTATTACTCTCATAAGATTTTGGGGAGTTGCTAGTGTGCCAGCTTTTTTCTCATAGATGCGTGTCAATCAGTTGTGTTTCCTGTTTGCTGCCTATATGTCTAGGATCATCCCACAGATTTCCCAGGGGGACAGGGTGAGAAGCAGCAGATATGGACCAATTTATTGGACATTCTGGACATATCTGCACAGCTGTGGGGTATGATTCTGTATGCAGGCTACCACTCCCAGGGTTTGAACCATTTCTGTGTGTGCTAAAAATACAACAGTTCATAGGTTCATAGGTAGGTACTAGGCTATCGGCCCAAGGGCCTACATAAGCCTAGCCAGCAAGGTTCCATAGCTTACGCCACCCAAGAAAGTTATTTTCCTGTGCCACTTTCCAGCAGAGACACAGAAGTGATCCCCGGGGTGTATTTCCTATTTTCCATCCACTCATCAAAATTTTTCTTGAAGAGCGCTAATGAAGAACTTTGCTTGACATAGAGGGGTAGCTTGTTCCAGAGTATAGGAAGTCTCTGGGACAGGAATCTATCCCTCCAGCATGTCCTGTTTATTGTGGTGACAAGGTTTAGGTCCCTAGAGTGTGTAGCTTGGAGGGATTGGGATTTCTTTAGGTGTAGCATGTCCAACATCTCATGTCACAGTTGTGTGTGCTATTTGGATTTTGTTGTTTGCCTTATCACTGTTTTCTGTCTATGTGTCTCTCAGTTGTACTAAATGACCTCTGGGGATTACACCAGTCATATACAGACATTCCTACACATTTTATTTATGTTACACCATGTGGATAACAGTGCTTAATACAACAATACTAATAAATGATTGCAAATCTACATTACCATATGATACCTGGGTATACACATGCAGTACAGCAGTTAGACCTTTACTGTCAGGTTATTATGCTCTTATTTACATACAAACTATATGAGACTCTTCCTGCCATATTCTCCAGTATATTGTATATTTACTATTGCTGTTGTACACGTGGGGGGATGTTGCTGGGGGTATGCGGACACCTATGAGCAGTCTTGCTCATTCGTTTGGGCTTTTTGCTGTTCTTCATTGCGGGGGCATGTATATTCTAAGAGCTCTGCTCCCAGACATGCCCCCTGCACCCTTACACGTTCCATGTAAGATTAGGAGCTCAGGCAACGTACCTTCATTAATATGCATGGTGCGCTGCTGTTCTGCTCCTAAACGGCCATGTCCATGCATGACTAAGCTAGTCCTTCACGGACGATTAGTAAATCCGAGGGAAAGAGGCTGTGAGTGACTGACTGTGTTATGTTCCCTTTGAACAACATATTGAGCTGGAAGGCAAGACCGTGTTAGCTTCGTGCTGATTTAATAATTTTGCAATTTGTATATATATATATGTGTGTGTGTGTGTGTGTGTGTGTGTGTGTGTATATATATATATATATATATATATGTGTGTGTGTGTGTGTGTGTGTGTGTGTGTGTGTGTGTGTGTGTGTGTGTGTGTGCGTGTGTGCATGTGTGTGTGTGTTGTGTATTCTTTTTATTGGTACAATATCAGAACAAAACCACTCATATAGAACATTACTCTTCAGAACAAAGTACATCAATGACATTTTCAAAACATAACAAAGATCCATTACCACACAAGAAGATAGAGCACAATATCTTCTTACCTCTTTGTACCAGAATACCCCCTCTTATTAACCAATCCTTCTCACAATGCATCAGTTATCATATCATCAAGACATTCTTAAGGACCACTACATTGTAAAAACTCTCTTACTTTATAACAATTCCATTTGAATTTTAAATTTCTTAGCCCATTTCTTTTAAGCACAAATAATTTAAAGATTTTTGTGGACATAGAAAGCCTATTGACTTATTCACACCTACAGCACCTTTAGTGTATACTTCCGTTTAACACACATAGCTCCTTATTACATCCAGACTTTTTTTTTTTTAGGGGGGTCTGGTTTCCTTTAATAAGTTATTTACCGATTAATAACAGTTAGCATAAGGGAGAACATGGCATAACAACAGAATGAGTGTTAGCCTTTGATGACCAGAATGGAGATATTACTTATTATCACTCATTATTCATATTTTCAAATTTACATTGAATTGAGAGAACTGCCAAGTTTAATGGGCATGGAGTGAAATTTGTTGCAGACAGAAACTAGATTGTTATAATGCACTATATTGGACATATTGCTAGTTATTTGCTAGTAATTATGAGATATGCAATACACACATACCGATATATATATATATATATATATATATATATATATATATATATATATATATATATATATACATATATAATTCAAACCATATATATATATATATATATATAGATATATAGATATATATATATATATATATGTATATATATATATATATATATATATATATATATATATATATATATATATATATATAGATATCAAATACAAGTGCTGCCACATAGGGCATAAAACTTTAATAAACAATGGAATATTTGCATTCAAGCCTGGAAAAAC